>NC_056749.1:779270635-779278135 GCF_019279795.1 Protopterus annectens | reverse complement strand
ACTGAGGTAACCCCTGGGGTGTATCTGCGATCTCCCATCCATTGGTCAAGATTCCGCTTGAACAAAGCCAGCGAGGTGCTCTGCCTCACATAAACCGGGATTTTGTTCCACAGCATAGGGAGTCTTTGGGTGATGAATCTATCCCTCCAGCACGTCCTATTAATAACCGTGTTGAGGTTTAAGTCTCCGCCCTTGTGGCTCTGAGGATCTAGATTTTTGAGATGAAGCATGTTCATCAAATCTGGGTTTGACATGGCCTTGTATGTCAGGCATAGATCACCTCTGAGCAAGCGGTAAGCAACTGAATATAACTGGAGTTCTTTCAGTCGGGCAGCATAAGACAGATTTTTGAGACCCTTTATCCTTTTGGTGAGGAACTTTTGTGGCCTCTCCAGCTGCTGCAAGTGTCGGGTCAGATACATTCTGAATGGGGAATTGTACTCGATCATTGGTCTGATGAGTGATGAGTATAGGGATACTATGACTTCCCTTGATCTAGATGTGAATCCCTTCATGATAAGGTGGGCAATGTAGAAGGTCTTCCTAACTACTTTAGCAATATGAGTGTCGAATGAAAGGCTACTGTCAACCTGGGTTCCCAGGTCCCTAATAACTTCTTCTGTGTTCAGGGGATTGCCAGCTATATGGTAGCTAGGGGTAACCTTATTTTTCCCGAAGGGTATAACTATGCATTTCTTGGCATTTAACTTTAGGCCATGGCTCTGGCACCAGTCATCCGTTTCTGTGAGACCCTTCTGAAGGATATCTGTGTTGGATGTGTTTTCAACTACGGCGCCCAGTTTGCAGTCATCTGCAAACTTTGTCAGCCATAACCCTCCTGTGTTTGCTTGTACTTCAGAAAAGTAGATGCCAAACAAGAGTGGGCCCAGGACTGAGCCCTGTGGGACACCACTTGTGACAGGCTTTGAGTCTGACATGGGGCCAGCAACTCTGACCCTGTGGGTTCTGTCACTCAGCCAGTTTGCAACCCATCTTGTAATGTATGGGTTTACATTTAAGTTGATGAGTTTTTCAATGATACCCGAGTGAGGTATTGTATCAAAAGCCTTCGCCAGGTCTAGGTAGGCTGTATGGACTGCCTTTCCCTCGTCAATGGCCTTGGTGACTGTTTCGAAAAAGTCAACCAAGTTTAGAAGGCATGATCTGCCTTTGAGAAAGCCAAACTGGGTTGGATCCAAAGTCTGCAAGTTCCCTATGTCTTTATTTATGAGATCCATTATGATCCTCTCCATGGCTTTGCAGATAAGGCTTGTCAAGCTAATGGGACGGTAATTTCCAGGGTCGGTGGAGGCACCGCCTTTGTGGAGTGGGACCACAGTCGCCAGCGCCACTCCCTGGGTACGTATCCGGAGGTGAGACTAAGATTAAACAGCTGTCCTAACTGTGGGTTTAATTCCTCGTTGAGTTCATGGAGCACACAGCCGGAGACACCATCAGGTCCCATGGATGCTGTGTTCTTTGCCTTGGAGAGAGCAATTCTCACCTGGGCGTTAGAGATGTTTGGGGCTACAATCATTTGGTATAGATATCTCTCCTTTAGGGGAGGGGAGAAGTTTGCACTGAACCTTTCAGCCAGTATGTTGGCAATGTCTGTAGGATCAGTAATCTTCACATCATTTTGAACTAATTCTGAGCATATCTGGGAGTTTCCTCCTAGGTTTCTGACATAGCTAAAGAATGCCTTATGGTTGTCTTTAGAGTCCTTAGCTATTTTTCTCAAAATTAGCTTTGGATGATTTTATGAGAGCTCTTAGCTTTTTACTTATAGTGATCAGCGGTGTCTTACCTTTTAAGGATTTTGCTCTATCTTGTAGTAGCTTTCTCCTTTTGTTGTAGAGTTTGTTTATGGCTGGGGTCCACCAGACTGGACGCTTGCCTTTGGTACAAAGAGTCTTTGTTTTGCTTGGGATTGCCTGATCCATGCAGCCTGCAGGTGCTGGTAGAAGGCATTTGTAAGTGATTCAGCGGTTTGAGTAATGTTAACCGCCGGCTCAGGGGCCTTAAAGGAGACCACACTAGTCTTTAGAAGTGTGAAGTCGGCTTTCGAGAAGTTCTTTACTGTGGTCTTTTTCATTTCGGTGGGGGCGGGATGAGGACCTCCAGCGAGATTAGTTTGTGATCAGATCTCACCAGTGAGGGGTATACTTCCGGCGTTGAACATTGTGCTCCCATGTTCGTGATGATGAGATCAAGTATGTTTTCTCCTCTTGTGGGGATGGTGACTAGTTGTTCCATGGCATTTGAGTTTATGAATTCCAGGAACTTTTGGGCTAGAGTGTTTGGGCTTGAGTAGTGTTCCCAGTCTATATTAGGGTAGTTGAAGTCACCTAGTATGATGGTGTTCAGAGATACATTTATCCCCTCCAGTGTTTTCAGGAAGGCCATATGAGGTTCCTGAGTTTGCAAGGGTGGCCTGTAACATGCTACAAATTGCAGAGCAGTCTTGCCTATGGTTAATTGCACCTGGATGGTTTCCGATGCATCGTGCGATGCCACCAATCTTGAGGTGTGGGTGTCCTTGATGAATATGGATACCCCTCCTCCTTTCTTGGTATTGTCCAGGTTTTGGGGGCGGACCGCATGATATGAGGTAAAACCTGATAGTGCTGGGGTGCTCTCAGGAGCCTTGAACCAGGTTTCTGTCACAGCACAGACATCGATGTTCTCCATACTGAGAAGGGCCTCGAGTGCGTGCATCTTGAGGTTGAGACTTCTGGCATTGAGCAGCATTACCCTTAGTTTTTTTTCTTTGTTTTGTTCTAGGGTGGTAGGTTTAGAATTTGAGCCTTGCCTAAAAAAGGCACTATGCGGGTGGCAAGAGCCTTTGCCAAAATCCGGAATCCCAGGGGTGACAAGTGCAAGCCGTCCCTTGCGAAGCAGCGTAGCTTGTCCAGCATGTCATCCCAGGCAGACAGACATTGGATCCGCTTTGAATGACACCAGAGTTTAAGCCAATTGTTAAAGCTGATCATCTTATCTCTGTATTGTGGCATCATTTTTGGTGAAGGTAGGATATTGCTCAAGGTCAGGGTCATACCTGCTTGGGCTACATAATCAGAGAGCTCCTCTATGTCTCTTTTCATGTAGTCCAAGGAGGTACGTCTCAGGTCGTTAACACCAGCGTGGACAATGATTGAGTCGTAACTGTACCTGCTGTTGAGAGACCTGAGTGCATACGTTATGTGGCGGATTCTAGCACCCGACAGACAGCTTACTGTGACCTTCTCCTTACTCAGTCTGGTGAGCGGGACGTCAGTGTGTCTGACTATGGAGTCACCAATGACTAGTGTGTCTGGCATTGTGTTTGGCCTTAAGGGCTGTGACTGCTTGACACTCTGACTGTGTGGTCTATGTGTTGCAGGTGTTGTGTTCTGAGGTGGTAGTTGTTTGGGTGTCTGCTTTGGTGGCCTCTGCTGTTTTGGTAGATTTTTGATCAGAGCCTCCGAGTATGTCTTTGTGTGTTTATGTGTATGATTTGAGGTTGTGATGGTATTATGTGAGACTGGGTCTATAGTGTGTGTGGTTACCTTCTCCTCCTGTCTGGTCATGCCAGTCCTATGTTGAGAGAGATCAGCCTCCAGTTTGGCCGTATAGTTGCATCTCGCATGTATTTGTGTTTTGTGGGAGGAGGAGAGGGTTGTCTGTGTACATGAGGCAATTGTAACATTGCCTCAGTATTCCCAGGTTCACCAGCTGAGCAGGAGAGGACATTAGCAACTGATCCCTCGACATGCTAGAAGGAATAGACAGAAAAACTTAAGAAAAGGTTCTGGGAGATGTGGGTGACCGAGAAATGGGGTTTGCTTTTTTGGGGTACTTTCTATAACAAGAGTGCTGTATCGAGGTGATAAGTACTGTAGGAGCAAGTGCTCGCTATACAGATAGAGAATAGTCTACTTGGGAGTCAAGTAGAGATAATTTATAGCTGTAGGATACACTAAATAGGACAGTAGTATACTTTGAGGAAGGTAGTTTTAAGGGAAAATTTGAAGAGTGGACTTTAGGTAGCCCTAATAGTTTAAATCTGATTAACCGGCGCTGCCCTAGTGTGCAACGGTAGCAGCTCCGCGCTAAATCGTGCTAAAGTGCGCTAACGCGTGCTTTATAGCAGGGGGCTGGAAAAAACAGGAAAATGACCCAAAATGGCCGACGAATTACTAGTTGCTGCTTCTAACCACTCCTCTGAGGACAAACAAGCAGCTCAGTACTCCCCACTCCCACTGGTGAGTAAAGAAACTACCTCTGGCCACACAAGAAAATGGAGGAACACAGAAACCAAATACAAAGCCCAGGGATCAGCAAAATCTGATCACTGGAACAACTAGCTAGGAAAGTTTAGGAAAGGAGAAATATTTTTTTTGTTTTTTTTTTGCAAACAGACAGAAAAAATGCAGTAAATGCTTTGTTTTCGACTAAATTGCTATCAAAGGCTGGTACACTTGAGTGTATTAGCCTGTTTGTTACTTTTAAGCAATACTTTAGCCCACAATAATAATAATTTTGGAGCACCTTTTATCCTATTCTCTGGAACAGGCTGCCCATCCATGTGAAGCAGAGTTTCTCCCTATCCATATTTAAGTGCAACATGGACCAATGTATGTATAATCAAAAATTCACCCCTGGTCTAGCCCCTTTGTCTCTGATGGATTGAGGAAGTCAGTAAATAGCTTCATAGAAATCAAATATCAATCACATTTTTGGGTCTCATTTGGATTGCATAGCCAGGCTTTTAAGGGCCCTAGTGGTCATTAGCTTAGTATATACCTATGACTCTATGACTCTATTATGGTTCTCAATCAACCAATCAAACAGCAACATCATTACTATTGGGTATATTTACCCTTATGACTCAGTCTACGTTAACTTTACCCCAAATATATTTGCATTCCGCACAATCCAGATTAAATGGATATAGTCTGCATTTTCACATATACGTCTCCTACAATTATTATTCTTACCTCACATTAACTGAAAACATGCTGCTACATATGTAAATTGAACAAGAGAGGTAGAGGTAAATAATTCAATTTCAGCTTATTTAATATCTTGAATCATTCATTGGCTAAATTATATTTGTGTTATATCGGAACATTTCAGATGCAAGTCAACAGCTCATTACATTTTGATAAGTATTTTTATATGGACAATATCTTTAATGCTCATTGGTTACTTTCTAGTCAAATAAAATATATATTTCTTGAAGCACTGATCTGTCCCAAAAGCAGTCAGATTGTTATATATAAAGTAATCTAATATGTATATTTTGGAAAACTGATTTAATAAAATCAATGTTGTTTGATATATAGCTGCGGTAGTGTTTTCGCCTCACAGTACGACGTTGTCCTGTTTGATTCTCACTAGAGCATCTTCTGTGTGGAGACATGCGTGAATGGGTGTACCTTCGTTGAAGGTTGTGCATCAGAGCTGGCAACTCGGCACATAAAAATCTACTGCCAATCATTAGCGGACCGGAGTTCCACTGTGGCGACCCCTAACTGGGAAAAGCTGAAAGATACAACAACAAAATGTTGTTGATATATATAACTGATTAATACAGGAGGTTACGATCGGGTCAGAAATCATAAACTGCTTATTCTGTATTCATGGATGCCAAGAAATTCACCTCAAGCCTGAAGCAGTGCTGCCCTCATAAAATAAAATTAAATGCTCCAACTCACCTCAAGCAGTCTGAATAGACTACATGATAGAGCAAAATCCCAAAAAGGGAAGGCATCTCTGATCAGTATTAGCAAAAAACTACGGGCACTCATAAAATCGTCTAAGGCCAGCTTCGAGAGAAAAATTGCACGGGACACTAAGGATAATCACAAGGCTTTCTTTAGTTACATTAGGCACCTGGGTGGGAATTCCCAGATATGCTCAGAATTAGTCCAAAATGACAAAAAATACACTGAACCCACAGACATTGCCAACATCCTAGCTGATAGGTTCAGCGCAAACTTCTCCCACCCCTCCCCACCAAAAGGGCAAATATCTATCCCAGCAGAGTGCGGCCCCCCCTGACATCTCAGATGCTCAGGTAAGAGCCGCCCTCTCCAAAGCAAATAACACAGCATCAATGGGACCAGACGGTGTCCCGGGCTGCGTCCTACATGAACTCAAAGAAGAGCTAAACCCAAACATAAAACTACTGCTCAATCTCAGCCTTACTACAGGATATGTACCCAAAGAGTGGCGTACAGCAACAGTGGTCCCTCTCCACAAAGGTGGTGCCTCAACGGATCTTGGAAACTATCGCCCCATAAGCCTGACTAGCTTGGTCTGCAAAGCTATGGAAAGGATCATCATGGACCTCATAAATAAAGATATTGGGGACCTACAGACACTGGATCCTACCCAGTTTGGCTTTGTTAAGAGCAGATCCTGCCTCTTAAACCTGGTCGATTTCTTTGAAACAGTCACCAAGGCCATTGATGAGTGGAAGGTGGTCCACACAGCCTACCTGGACCTCGCAAAAGCCTTCGATACAATACCCCATTCGGGCATTATAGATAAGCTCACCAGCTTAAATATAAACCCCTATGTCACTAGATGGGTTGCAAACTGGCTGAAGGACAGAACACACATGGTTAGAATTGCTGGAGCCATGTCAAACTCCAAACCAGTTAAAGTGGCGTCTCACAAGGCTCAGTCCTGGGACATCTCTTGTTCAGTATATATTTCTCGGAGGTACAGGCCAACAAGGAAGGACTGTGGCTGACCAAGTTTGCAGATGACTGCAAACTAGGCGCCATAATCGACTCTCCAGCCGACACAAGCATCCTACAAAAGGGCCTCATAGAAACAGACAACTGGTGCCAGAGCCATGGCCTCAAGCTAAACACCAAAAAGTGTATAGTCATCCCCTTTGCAAAAACAAAGTTTCCACAAATTACCACATAGGTGGTAATCCATTAAGTACGGAAGACGTAAATAGGGACCTGGGGACCCAAGTTGATAGCAATCTCTCATTTGAAAACCACGTGGCCAAAGTGGTTAGAAAAACATTTTATATAGCCCACCTAATCATGAAGGGATTCACATCTAGATCAGGGCTGGTCATTGTGCCTCTTTACTCATCCCTCATCAGGCCCATAATTGAGTACAATGCCCCTTTTGGGATGTACCTTACCAGACACCTGCAGCAACTGGAAAGACCCCAAAAGTACCTCACCAAGAGGATCAAAGGGCTCAAATAGATGCCATATGCTGCCTGGTTAAAGAAACTCCAGCTGTACTCAGTGGCATACCGCCTGCTCAGAGGCGATCGGTGCCTGACTTATAAAGCCATGTCCAACCCGGAATTAATGGACATGCTGCCCCTCAGAAAATCCAAATCCCATCGAGCTATGCGCTCGAGAGACTTGAACCTCAGCACTGAAATAAATAGGACATGCTGGAGGGACAGATTCATAACCCAGAGGCTCCCTTCACTCTGGAATAAAATCCCAGTCCAGGTTAGGCAGAGTCTCTCATTGA
>NC_056749.1:779233039-779270135 GCF_019279795.1 Protopterus annectens | reverse complement strand
TGAAAGCAATGTGTAGTATTTGAACAGACCAGGATCTATTGTGCACTATTACAACTCAGCAAAAATACTTAATGAAAGCAGCATGCAGTATTAGAACAAACCAGGGTCTATTGTGCACTATTACAACTCAGCAAAATTACTTAATGAAAGCAATCTGCAGTATTAGAACAGACCAGGATCTATTGTGCACTATTACAACTCAGCAAAATTACTTAATGAAAGCAATGTGCAGTATTTGAACAGACCAGGATCTATTGTGCACTATTATAACTCAGCAAAATTACTTAATGAAAGCAATGTGCAGTATTTGAACAGACCAGGATCTATTGTGCACTATTACAACTCAGCAAAATTACTTAATGAAAGCAATGTGCAGTATTTGAACAGACCAGGATCTATTGTGCAGTATTGCAACTCAGCAAAATTACTTAATGAAAGCAATGTGCAGTATTTGAACAGACCAGGATCTATTGAGCACTATTACAACTCAGCAAAATTACTCAATGAAAGCAATGTGCTGTATTTGAACAGACCAGGATCTATTGTGCACATTTGCAACTCAGCAAAAATACTTAATGAAAGCAATGTGCAGTATTTGAACAGACCAGGATCTATTGTGCACTATTACAGCTCAGCAAAAATACTTAATGAAAGCAATGTGTAGTATTTGAGCAGACCAGGATCTATTGTGTACTATTACAACTTAGCAAAATTATTTAATGAAAGCAATGTGCAGTATTTGAACAGACCAGGGTCTATTGTGCCCTATTACAACGCAGCAAAAATACTTAGTGAAAGCAATGTGCAGTATTTGAACAAACCAGGATCTATTGTGCACTATTACAACTCAGCAAAAATACTTAATGAAAGCAATGTGCAGTATTTGAACAGACCAGGATCTATTGTGCACTATTACAACTTGGCAAAAATACTTAATGAAAGCAATGTGCAGTATTTGAACAGACCAGGATCTATTGTGCACTATTACAACTCAGCAAAATTACTTAATGAAAGCAATGTGCAGTATTTGAACAGACCAGGATCTATTGTGCACTATTACAACTCAGCAAAAATACTTAATGAAAGCAATGTGCAGTATTTGAACAGACCAGGATCTATTGTGCACTATTACAACTCAGCAAAATTACTTAATGAAAGCAATGTTTAGTATTTGAACAGACCAGGATCTATTGTGCACTATTACAACTCAGCAAAATTACTTAATGAAAGCAATATGCAGTATTTGAACAGACCAGGATCTATTGTGCACTGTTGCAAATAATAAGCTAAAGATATCAACACAGGCAGAAAAACTTAGAAGATAATCAGATAAATATAAAGAAAAAGTACAGAATAAGCAATTCATCGGTGATCCAAAAAAATTATAGAGAATTGGAAATAAAGCAAAAGGAATAGAAACACCACCAAAATAGAACAAACTGACACATTCTCCTCCTCCACCACCACTGAACTTAATAACTACAGACCCATTGCTTTCCTTTCCCCCATCGCCAAAATCCTAGAAAAGTGCATCCATACCCAGGTGCTAAAAAATATCCTAGACAGCAAAATCCTGTCACCTATTCAGCCTGGTTTCAGACCTGCCCATAGCACCACTACTGCCCTCCTCTACTTCACAGATACTGTAAACTGTCTCAAAAATGCTTGCTGGTGTCAACTCTTTTTTTAGATATGTCCAAAGCATTTGACACAGTCTCGCACCAAATCCTGCTAAAGAAACTAAACCAATATCAGCTATCAAATTCCACTCTTACCTGGTTCGAAAGCTACTTAACTGACAGGTACCAAGCTATGAAGTGGGAAAATTCTCTCTCTCTTCAGCTGCTCATAACTATAGGAGTCCCACAGGCTTCTATTTTAGGACCACTACTATTCACAATCTTCACAAATGACCTCCATACCTCTACACAGCATGCATCTATCATTCAGTATGCAGATGATACTACTTTAATCTGTGCTGCACAACACATTCCCACCCTCCTACAAACAACTCAACTAGCATTCTCTGACATTGAAAACTACCTTACCAAAGCCCAACTTATCCTCAATCCAAAGAAAACTCAGCTTATGACTATAACTAGTTCTAACAAAAACACTGATAACAGTCAATTCATGATCTACTCCACAAATGCTACTCCAGTCACTCCAGTGGCACAGGCTAAGCTATTGGGAATAACCATAGACTCCCACCTAAAAATTGATAGTCATCTCAACTTAACTATTAAAAAAGTACATGCCAAACTGGGGTCACTCTACCGTATCAAGCCGTTTCTTACCAACAACACAAGATCAGCTATTGCTCGCTACCAACTTCTATCCACCCTATTCTATGCATCTCCCATTCTGACTAATCTCAACAAAACTGAACTAAGCAAAATGGAAGCCTGCTATAACACAATTGCCTGTTTTGCTGCAAATTGCTCATATATAACTCATCACTGCTTTGAGACAGCTCCACTGGCTTGAACTGCCCAACCTCCTAACCTACAATCAACTCTGTCTCTGTCATTCTGTTACCTCCCCAATAAGTGTCCTGCCCTCAAAAACCTACTACAACATCACTCAGCCAAAAGGCCTCTTAGATCATCAAGCAAACTACTACTAGAAGTCACCAACAGCTACAATAGCTTTGGAGATGCACTATATAGTAGTTCAATGGCTAAAAAATGGAACTCTCTCCCCACTAGCATACAAAACACATCATCCAAAAATTCTAAAAAGCGGAAGAATCTAAATATGGCATGGATAGTTTACAAACAGGCATTTCACATCATTCCACAGCCATAGTTAAAGGAGTGCTTACAGATGTATAAGATACAATTTGCATTGCTTAATTTCTTTCCAGTGACCATGAAACAGTGACAAAGGGCAGGGATAAAACATCAAAGGAGGATATTCCAGGGTGATTGTCACTGCTATCATTTTGTCTTGCCCTTAACTCATTAAGCTATTTAATTAACAGATTTGGTCTTGGTTATAATTTAGCTCCAAGGAAACAATCTTGCTTAAAGATTTCTCATCTACTTTTTGTGGCTGACTTAAAATTATATAGTTCATCAGATGAGGAGTTAAAAGCACAACTGTAAGTCATTAAAACTTTCTCAGATTATATAATAATGACATTTGGTCTTGAAAAATGCACCAAAACAATGTTTAAAGCATACCAAGAAAATATGAATCTGGGACAGGAATGTGATATAAAGGAACTTGAGCAGGAAGAAGTGCATAAATCTTTGGGAACTGATGCAGGATCAGCAATAAAAGAACAAATGCAAATAAAACTCAGTAAGCAATATTTCAGAAGACTAAAACAAGTATTGAAAACAACCCTGGCATCTTGGAATAAAGTCCAAACATTAAACCAACTTGTTCTTCCTCTTTTAACTTACAATTTTGGTGTTATTGACTGCCCCCAAAAGGCAATGGATCAGCTGGAGAGAGCTTATCTAAGCAATCCTCTCTTGGTTTGTGATTTATTGATCTTTACTGCAAGCAGTAGTGAACAGAAGCTTCTGCAATGTAAAGGAATTCTAGCTTTTTGGTGACTTTCACAACATGTACGATCAGAGCAACAAGTTGACTAGACTTAATTTAATACTTAGTTGTTTATTGATTGTGTGATTTTTCTCATATAAGTTGGTTTAAATTCTCTTTGAATTCTCTAGTAACTGATTTAATTAGTTTTTTCTTTTAGATTTTTTTATTCATTTGCAGATGAATATGGATTCTTTAAATGAGTATGCCATTAATGATTTGCTAAAGCACAAATATCTTGTGAAGTATAATAAATGCTATGTATATTTAAAGGTCTTCTTCTTCTCTTTTGGCTGTTCTCGTTAGGGGTTGCCACAGTGGATCATCTGTTTCCATTTCTTCCTGTCCTCTGCATCTTTCTCTGTCACACCAAACACCTGCATGTCCTCTCTCACCACATCCATAAACCTTATCTTAGGCCTTCCTCTTTTCCTCTTACCTGGCAGCTCCATCCTTAGCATCCTTTTCCCAATATACCCAGCATCCCTCCTCAGCACATGTCCAAACCAATGCAATCTCGCCTCTCTGGCTTTGTCTCCAAACCTTCCAACCTGGGCTGACCCTCTAATATACTTATTCCTAATCCTATCCATCCTCGTCACACCCAGTGCAAATCTTAACATCTTTAACTCTGCCATGTCCAGCTCTGACTACTGCCTTTTTGTCAGTGCCACTGCCTCCAACCCATATAACATAGCTGGTCTCGCTACCCTCTTGTAGACCTTCCCTTTCACTCTTACTGGTACTCGTCTGTCACAAATCACTCCTGACACTCTTCTCCACCCACTCAACCCTGCCTGTACTCTTTTCTTCATCTCTCTTCCATCCACACTCGCCATTACTTTGAATTGTTGATCCCAAGTATTTTAACTCATCCACCTTCGCTAACTCTACTCCCTGCATCCTCCCCATTCCTCTTTCCTCCCTCTCATTCACACACATATATTCTGTCTTAGTCCTGCTGACCTTCAATCCTCTCCTCTCCTCTCTAGAGCATATCTCCACCTCTCCAGGGTCCCCTCAACCTGGTCCCTACTCTCACTACAGATCACAGTGTCATCTGCAAACATCATAGCCCATGGGGCCTCCTGTATGATCTCGTCTGTCAACCTGTCCATCACCATTGCAAATAAAAAAGGGCACAGAGCTGACCCTTGATGTAATCCCACCTCCACCTTAAACACATCTGTCACTCTCACTGTGGTCCTCACCACTGTCACACTACCCTCGTACATATCCTGTACCACTCTTACATACTTCTTTGCCACTCCCGACTTCCTCATACAATACCACAACTCCTCTCTAGGCACCCTATCATGCATTCTCCAAGTCCACAAAGACACAATGCAACTCCTTCTGACCTTCTCTGTATTTCGACATCAATACTCTCAGAGCAAACATCACATCTGTATATCTATATTTAAAGGTAAAGGTAAAGGCATCTGTATATGCATATTTAAAGGTAACACCTGATAGCACTGGTGATCTCTGTTCCTCGTGTCAAACGTTGGATGATTTGCTTACCGTTATTAGAAGTAAACCTAGATTTACTACTGATGATTGCACTTGTGCAATTAGCACGGCTTGGAGAACTGTTGTTACATGTATTAATGACGGGACTGGTGATATAAATAATGTTAGGCAAAGCGCACATAGAACACACTTAGGAAAGGAAGTGTCTATTGTCTGTAAAGATCATTCAATCCCTATGAAACAAGGCAATGCCCCTGAAAACTACAGAATTCCAGATGCAAATATTCAGCAATCTGAGGATTCTGAGTGTTTAGAAGGAAACAAAAAAGAAAGAAAAGAGGTTCGCAACAAATAACAAGGAAGAAAAAGAAACTGATAAATGTCTGTAAAGGCAAGGGAACACGTACTAAAAAGGACACTGCGTTATTATGGAACACCCGTATTACAGGGAGTGATAACATTTTTCTGTTAGAAAACCTTCAGTCCACCAAAAAAGGCATCATTTTTTCCAAAAATAAAGGTAGAAAAAAGAGGCAATGGGCAGGTAAAAAGGAAGAAATGAAAAGTGAACGCAGAAGGATTGAAGAAGATTACTGTAAGAAAATCGAAGAGAAAAGCCGATGTTGACTATATGGCTCAAGCGGTGGATGTACAAAGCCAGCTGGATGAGAACTGCATGCATACAAAATGAATACACAATGAAAACAGTGGGATTGATACGACTGATGGTGATGAAGATTATTCCTTTGTAACAATTGATAGAGCAGATATTATTGCATTAGTAGGTGAGGATTCTTCAGATCTGGTCAGAAAATATATTCTTGTAATTGGAGATTCAATTATTAGAGGAACTGATACTTACATTTGCAGAGAAGATAGTGAACATCAAATAGTGTTTTTCTTACCAGGAGCAAAAATGCGTGATATGAGGCAGGCCTTAGAATGTCTTAATGTTGGGATGTATAGATCTGTTTTTATTCATGTCAGTACAAATGATCTCCTCTGTAAGGACTCTGTCACTGTTAGTAAGGAACTTAGATAGCATAGTTTGTACAAGTGTTAGGACATATTTTTCACAATTCACATATAGAAAGGAGAGTCTGGTGACCCTGATTGAAAAAAAAAAATTGGGGGGTTAATACCTACAAGAAAAAAAATGTCCCATTGTCAAAAATGGAAATGTGTAGTGCATCTGAGCCTACTTTTTGGCTTATCAGTTCAGACAGAATGGCATGAACTTATCAACATCGGGGAAGAGAATGTTTGCAGCAGATATTTTGCAATATTTGACAAACACAATGCAGGATTTTTGCCAGGTTGAAAATGTAACAGTTTATAAATAGCAACATTTCATGTATATCTAATGGTTGTCAATTCTAGGAGCTTTAATAATACAGTTTTTTTATTGGAAAATTTCCTACCTTCCAACAAGATTGATGTTGTTATTGTTTGTGAAACACAGTTAAAGAACAATGACTGAAGACCAGCTCTGTCAGGGTACAAATGTTTTTACTCTAACAGATATTCTAATAAAAAAAAAATCAGTAGGGGTGTTATGACAAGGATTAAAGATAGTTACAAGACATGTGATTATTAAATGTATATAAATTTAACTTCAGCATTTGAGAGGATCATACACAAAACACTGATCAATACATTAGAACAACTATTTATCAGTGTACTTTTGATAAGATAGATAGCAGTATGGCTTACAAATAGGACATGGCTGCTCAGAGGTGACCTGTGTCTGGCATACAAGGCCGTCTCAGATTCAGCCTTGATGGAGTTGCTGCATATCCATAAGTAAAACTCCACTCGCGTAAGCCACGTGCAAGATCTCAACCTGATCTGTGACATTAATAGAACTTGTTGGCGGGACAGATTTGTGGCCTAACGACTCCCCTATCTGTGGAATAGACTTCCTCTCCATCTCAAACAGAGCACCTCCGTAGCCCTTTTTAAGAGTAACCCGGATACTGGATGGGAAACAGAAAATATACCCCTGGAATCCCACCTGTGTCCCTGCTGGACAGGGAGAACAGGTTCTGACTTTGAGGGACCATGGGTGAAATTCTTGGCTAGAGTTATAATGACCTCCGGACCAGTAGCCTAGTATCACTCTATGAACCTATGAACCTATGGCGAGTATCATACAGCAACTGGACAAGTGAACTTCTTGGTTACAGTCAGGGTGTCCCACAGGACTCTGTACTAGGCCCTTACTTGTTTTGATTGTATCTTTAAAACTAACTTTTTCATTTGAGGTGTTCTACAATCTATATGCTGATGACCTGTAATTGGGTAAACTAATTACATGCATTACAGATAAGGCATGTCTGCAAACTAACTTGACTAAATTGACCATTTGGGCACAGGAAAATAATATGTTGATAAATACATCAAAAACTAAGTATATGAGACTTGGGAGACATAACTTAAAACGTGAATATTTTTTTTCAATAATTCTTTATTTATTCTTTTCATTGATATAAAATAGCAAACATAATAGAACAAGGAGAGAGAACACCTCTTCACAGTAAGCAGTTGTTATACATTGCTGGTAGTACAAAAAGAAGTAAAACAATCAACCAATACTATTTACACTATATACATAAAAGGTGAATATTAAATACAGCACACAGTGATTGAAACTGTAGACTCATTTAAGGACCTGGGTACATGGCTAGATTCAGCTCTGAGTTTTTCCAATCATATCAACCAATTGGTTAATGATAGTTATAGAACTATAATGTGTATAAAAAAAATTATAATGTCTAGGAAATCAGAAATAATTACATCATTGTTTGTTAGTTAAATTACACTCAATCTTGAGTATGAAATAACACTATGGAAACCTTATAAGAAAACAAGCATGAGTAAACTGGAAAGAGTAAAGGTGAAATATACCAAGGGCATCCATGGATGTGAAAATCTAAGTTATTATGAAAGACTAAAATATCTGAACTTGTACAGTGTCTCTTACAGATATTTAAGAGGAGATCTTATTCAGGTATATAGAGCATTTAGGGACAACTACCTCTGGGAATGTTTGGGATTATCAAAAAGTACTAGAGAATCATCAGATAACCCATGTAGGAGAGTCTATAGGAATGAGAAGTTACTAATTGGTTCTCTGAGAGAGTATCTGATGCATGGAACAGACTACCAAATTACATTAAAGCAAGTACTAGTTTAGATATTCGTAAGAACAGCCTGAGCGCTCATTATTGTTACAGCTGTTTTGGTATATTGGCAGGCTAGAAGGCCATTAATGCCTTGGCTTCAAATATTTGGATGTAAGTAACAAGAAAAATGCTTCACACTTACCAAATGATATATAAAAAATAATCTATACCAAGATTATATAGCCCTTGCTTTGAAGTGGTATGGGCCTCCTTGAAATTGATGTATAGATCTTCAGTCATGGGACTGCATGCATATGTGCTGACTTCATCAGATCGAAACAAAGTGAAAGTTTTAAAACATGAAGTATAAGATCACCTCTGTGCTTAGTTTAGCAAAGGTATTCAGATGGCAAGTAGGAATGGAAATCAAACCAGAAGCAGACAAAAATCAGGCAGCAAATGAATGTGCCAAAAACAAAACAAAGAAGATAAGGTGAAGGATCAGATGAGAAGGAAAAGAATGTAGAAAAGCCATAAATACAGTAGCAAGTATAGAAACCTCATTGAACATACCTCTCATCCATACCAAACTTCTCGTATTAACCATTTTCGGGTTAAAATAATAGGTAACCATGAATTCCTGAGTTACCCCTTTAAATCATGATTTGATTGTCCTTATTTTCATTTTCAGTTCACACATTGGCATCATCGCATGTCACCAAAGAATCCCACTGTGCCATCAACATGCAAGTGCATGTGTCATGATGTCAGAGATGAGACTGTTCTGTGCAGGTGCAGCTGTGAGCATTCTGATGGGGTGGCATGGTCAGAAGGTAACGGTACTGTTACAGTTCTGTTTACTTAACTGCATGCACATTATCTTGTGTACAGTGTCAAGCAACTTTCAGTTTCAGGAGTGAGCGAACAACTTGGAACAATGAAAGAGGTGAGGAGAAGGCTCTCAATAATAATCTGTCTAAGCAACAGAGACCTCCAAAGCAGAAATGCAAGCAACCTCCATCCCCAACACAACGCAAATGACACATAGCCCACAGACTTAGTGCACCACACAACCACAGCCAATAAGGCAAAACAACGTTCCCAACACACTAGTTATAGGTGAGTCTATAATCAAGCACACTGATGTCCCACTCATCAGGCTAAACAAAGAGAACGTTACTGTCAGCTGCCTGTTGGGTGCCAAGATCAGCCACATAACCCATGCACTCAGGTCACTCCACACCAAGTACAAATATGACTCTGTCATTGTCCATGTTGGTGTGAATGACCTGAGACATATCACCCTGGACTACATGAAAAGAGACATGGAAGAGCTCTCTGATCTTGTAGCCCAGGCAGGTATGACCCTAGCCCTGAGTAGCATTCTGCCAGAATGATACCGCAGTACAAGGACAAAATGATTGACTTCAACAATTGGTTAAGCTTCTGGTGTCATTCTAAGGGGATCCAGTATCTGTCTGCTTGGGATGACATGGTTGACAGACCACGATGCTTTGCCACAGATGGCCTGCACCTGTCGCCCCTCGGATTCTGGATACTGGCTAAGGCTCTTGCTGCCCCTATAGTGCCTTTTTTAGGCAGGGTTCAAATAACAAATTCACCACCATAACAGGAACAGGCAAACAAAAACTGAAGGTAATGCTACTCAATGCTAGAAGTCTAAATCTCAAAATGCACTCACTTAAGGCACTCCTTAAAGTGGAGAACATCGATATCTGTGCAGTGACTGAGACCTGGTTCAAGGCTCCAGAGAGCACCGCTGCACTACAACGCATACCACACTTTTTGGCCATGTAACCTGGACCGAAACACCAAAGGCGGAGGTTTGTCCATATTCATTAAGGATATCCACACCTCCAGGCTAGTTGCTCAGCATAATGCATCCGAGGTTATCCAAGTGCAACTAACTCTGGGCAAAACTGCAATCCGAATTGTAGCTTGCTACAGATCCCCCACCATGCCCCAGGATTCCCACTCCTCTTTTCTTGATGTACTGGAAAATATTAGGGTTCAACCAAACATCCTAAAAATGGGCGACTTCAACTACCCCACCATTAACTGGGAAAACTCATGTACCAACTCCTTAGCTCAATGCTTTCTGGAATTCATAAACTCCAATGCCCTGGATCAACTTATCCACACCCCCACCAGAGACAACAATATCCCAGACCTAGTCATTACCAACATGAGTGACCGGTGTTCCACACCTGAAGTCAACTCCTCATTGGTCATATCCGGCCATAAGCTTATCACCCTTGATATCCACATCCCGCCCCCACCCCCCATTAAGGAAACCACATTAAAAAAATTCTCCAAAGCCAACTTCATGCTTCTGAAGACAGAAGTGGTGAACTTCATGACACCCATGCAGATGGACAATACAGTTACAACTGCTGAATCCTACACAAATGCACTCTATAAGCACTTACACGAGTACATGGATCGTGCTATCCCAAACAGAATCAAGATGCTATCCTCCAAGAAAAGGAAGACAATCTGGTGGTCCCCTGCCATAAGCAAACTGTACAACAGAAGGAGGAAACTGTTGCAAAAGAGAGTAAAATCCCATGAGTGGAGAAGCTCCCTGGTCAGCCTCAGTAATAAGCTGAGATTTCTTATAAGATCCTCCAAAGCTAGCTATGAAAACAAAATTGCCACTAAATCCAAGGACAACCACAAAGCATTCTATAGCTATGTCAGGAATCTAGATGGCAACACCCAGATCTGCTCTAAGTTACAGCACAAAGGCATGAAAATTAAAAACACAGCATCCATGGGACCAGACAACATCCCAGGCTGCATTTTACACAAACTTCAGAACAAACTGGCTCACAACTTAAGCATCATGTTCAATAATAGCCTCACATCAGGCTTTGTGCCCACTGAATGGTGCACAGCAACAGTTATCCCACTCCACAAAGGGGGAGCCACCACTGATCCCGGGAACTATTGACCTATTAGCCTGATGTGCCTGGTCTGCAAGGCCATGGAATGTATCATCGTGGAACTCATAAACAAAGACATTGGTAACCTCCAAACTCTGGATCCCACCCAGTTCAGGTTTGTGAAAGGCAGATCATGCCTCCTGAACCTGATCGACTTCTTTGAAGCAGTCACCAAAGCCATGGATGAGGGTAAGGTGGTTCACACTGCCTATCTTGACCTCACCAAGGCTTTTGACACCATCTCCCATTCTGGAATTATAACTAAACTCACTAAACTAGGTATAAATCCCTACGTCACAAGATGGGTTGCCAACTGGCTCACTGACAGAACCCACACTGTAAAAGTTGCAGACTCCAATTCTGATTTCATGGCAGTGACAAGTGGAGTGCCACAGGGTTCCGTCCTGGGACCTCTCCTGTTTGGTATCTACTTCTCTGAAGTACAGGCTAACACAGAAGGCCTCTGGCTGATGAAGTTTGCAGATGACTGCAAACTAGGAGCCATAGTCAAGTCCCCAAATGATGTGGACATCCTACAGAAGGGCCTCACTGAGACAGATGCCTGGTGTCAGAGCCATGGCCACAAGTTCAATGCCAAAAAGTGCAGTGTCATCTCCTTTGGTAAAAACTCTGCACCCATGAACTATCACATAGGCAGCAATCTACTTAAGACTGAATGCTTGATAAGAGACCTTGGGACCCAGGTGGACAGTAGTCTCTCCTTTGATAGTCACATCACCACAGTAGTCAGGAAGTCCTTCTACGTGGCACACCTCATCATAAAAGGGTTCTCATCCAGGAAAAAAGAGGTAATTGTTCCCCTCTACTCGTCACTCATTAGACCCATTATAGAGTAAAACACCCCTTTTGGAATGTACTTCACAAGATATCTGCAGCAGCTGGAAAGACCACAGAAGTACATCACAAAGAGGATTACTGGCCTCAAACAAATGCTCTACACTGACCGCCTCAAAAAACTCCAGCTTTACTCCATAGCATATTGCCTACTCCGAGGTGATCTCTGCCTAACATATAAAGCTATGTCAAACCCAGAGCTGTTGGACATGCTACACCTAAAGAAATCCCAATCCCTCCAAGCTACATGCTCTAGGGACCTAAACTTTGTCACCACAATAAACAGGACATGCTGGAGGGATAGATTCCTGTCCCAGAGACTTTCTATACTCTGGAACAAGCTACCCATCTATGTCAAGCACAGTTCTTTATTAGCACTCTTCAATAAAAATCTTGATGAGTGGATGGGAAATAGGAAATACACCCCGGGGATCACTTCTGTGTCTCTGCTGGACAGTGGCACAGGAAAATAACTTTCTTGGGTGGTGTAAGCTATGGTACCTTGCTGGCTAGGCTTACGTAGGCTCTTGGGCTGATAGCCTAGTACCTACCTATGAACCTATGAACCTATGAGGAAGTCAAAGAAGTGGAGTCTGCTCCATCCAATATATCAATATATGTATATAGATATATATATATATATATATATATATATATATATATATATATATATATATATATATATATATATATAAACTGCTCAGCCTCTCAGTCATTGTGCACACTGGCAGTGGCACTGCTCAGCCTGTCAGTCAGTGTGCACACTGGCAGTGGCACTGCTCAGCCTGTCAGTCATTGTGCACACTGGCAGTAGCACTGCTCAGCCTGTCAGTCATTGTGCTCAATGGCAGTGGAATTGGTCAGCCTGTCAGTCATTGTGCTCACTGGCAGTGGCACTGCTCAGCCTGTCAGTCATTGTGCACACTGGCAGTGGCACTGCCCAGCATGTCAGTCATTGTGCACACTGGCAGTGGCACTGCTCAGCCTGTCAGCCATTGTGTTCACTGGCAGTGACACTGCTCAGCCTGTCAGACATTGTGCTCAGTGGAAGTGGTACTACCCAGCCTGTCTGCTTACATTATTGTTTATAAATGAAAGAAACTTAAGCAAATAATGCAATAATTGCAATATGGTATATCTTTAGTAAAAACATGGAATATAGAGTCTTGAAGAAAGGTAAATCTGGGGATAGTGGGTCTATATTAGAACACCAAACTTTCAAAATTTCAAGTGTTCTAATATCGAACCCTATGAATCGAAAATTTAAAACAGCGAACATATAGAACAGCAAATTTTTTCCTAGGGAAAAGATCCGCTGTTCCAAAAGACATACACACAACATGAGCACACCAAACAAACAGCAATCCACACACATACACCTAAACTCTTACACCTAACCCTACACTAAACTATACATACACCACTAACAATCCACTTACCTTAACCCAAACCCTAACCCTAAGGTCCGTCACTATCACACAGTCACCTCACCCGTGCCCTAACCCTAATTCACCTACTCCGCCCTAACCCTCACGTCCACACAATCGCACACTTACCTGAACCCGACCCGTAACTTTCTACCACAGCACTGAAAATACCGAAGCAACAGAAACGGACAACCAAATTCTTTCCCTAGGAAAAAAAATCATTTTTCTGTTTCTTCGATATTTTCAGCGTTTGCTGAAAACAGGTCGATATTCGAACACTCGAAATTGTGAACGTTCAGTGTTCTAATATAGACCCGGGATAGTCATGTACGACTGCAGGCATTTTAGTGTGCTAATATCAGCTTAGGTAGCCAATGTTAGAAACTACATAAATTCTAGTCAATCAAGATAAAAAGAGCAGAGATTAGTTTTGCATGAGTGGGAGGCAGCTGACCTATTCCATAGATTTAGCCACATATGAAAAAAGCAATTGCATTCCTTACATATAATCTGCCATTGCCTTCCAATGTAACAGATTTTTTTGTGGACTGGTGTCTGTGCCTGCTTTTTCAGCAACAAATAGTGGACTATAGCACATGCTTTGAGATCTTGCTAGTGTTGCCTGTGTGCTATTCTAGTGATGGAAGATAATAACAAAGACCCCCCAGATGTAGTTATTGTGAGTATGTGAGTGACAAAAAGGGGTCTGCGGAATGTGCAAGAGAAGACAAAAGCTATGTTACCGGCATTCAGACCTTAGAATCTGCATCACATGACATTGTGTAAACTATACACTGCTGCCATATTGTTAGAACTGGTTCAGGTATCCTGTCTTGTTTTTAAATGCTTCTGCAGTTCTTAGCTTGTCTTCATTTGAATATGAATGTTGCAGACACTGTTAGCACTATTAGCACTTACTAGCTTCTAACTTTTATCAAAAACTGAATTATTGTTTTTTTTTATTTTGTCTTTTTAAATTTTGTGTTGTTTTGTCTAGTTTTCAATTTGTTTTGAATGTTGGTATCCTACAATTTCATTGGAGTGGGCGAGATTACATCATTATGCAAACAAATGTTATGTTCATAGGTTTATAGGTAGGTACTAGGCTATCAGCCCAAGGGCTTAAGGAAGCCTAGCCAACAAGGTTCCATGGCTTACACAACCCAAAAAGTTAATTTCCTGTGCCCCATGTTAATAAGCATGCAGAGTTTTGGCCAGTTGTACCTATTTTCATGGGCTTTTGTCTAGATTTTTGATGTTTCTAGGTTAAGAGGTATGTCCAGGAACAATCTCATGTTGATCACTATTCAACATAGGAATGGTTAAGGAGAGTTAGATCAAAAAGATGAAAGGTTTATAATGGCAGCTCAAGATAGTAGACTACATACACATTGGTTTACAAAGTCCAGTGAGCATGTGGGAGAAACAGACAAATGTAGGTTGTGTGTAAAATAATTGAAAACAATTATATATCTTGTTGCTGGGTGCGATACACTCATGGCAGAGGGCCTGAACAACGAAAGGCACAATAATGTGGCAAGATTGTTGCACTGGGTGTTGTGCCAGCACTGCAGTATAGAAGTAGCTGACGTGTCGGAAGCACGAACCATGAAGCATCATAAATAGTGATGATGTGCATATTGTGTGCGATCACCCATTACCAACGATTCAAAACATAAATGCAAGAAAACCAGATATAGTATTCCATGAAAAAAGGCAAAATAGCATTGATCACTGAAATTGCTACACCTAGTACACTGTACACAGAGCCACAAAACCATAAGATATCAGGATTTGGAGGCAGAAACAATAGCAATGTGGAAGAAGGATCCCCAGAAAGTTCCAATAGTATTAGGAGAAATGCGTCTCATAAGAAAGAATTTACAGTCATACTTAGATATGCTGCCAATATATGTAACTCCATATGAATTGCAGAAGGAGTCAATTCTGGTCCCATTGTGGGTGGTGTGAAGAGCATTTTTGGCTAACATCGAAGACTGAAACGATACTAATTT
This sequence comes from Protopterus annectens, assembly GCF_019279795.1. Classification (NCBI taxonomy): domain Eukaryota; kingdom Metazoa; phylum Chordata; order Ceratodontiformes; family Protopteridae; genus Protopterus; species Protopterus annectens. The sequence continues at coordinate 779,254,719 of NC_056749.1, read as the reverse complement.
TATGAACTTTAATCATACCCTGTCATAGGAATGGGGTCTATTCTTATCATTGCTTTAGAAACCCAAAAGGCTTGAAGAAATTAAACTGAGGGTATAACATTATATCACTTCCTCCTTCACCCTTTATATCTCCCCTACTGCTAAAATTGTTTTATTATTTATTATTTCACATTCGTTTGCTGGGAGTGTCTGACTGAGCAAAAGCCCTATTTCAGCAGAGGCCCAGGGAGAAAAGCTCCAAATAATACAAATAGTTTTAGAATTGCAAGGTAGTTTAAGAACACATACAGTCGTACATAATGCTTGGAAGACAAAAATGAAAAGAAACTATCAACAGTACTGTGTTACAATTACAGACAGAGATGCATAAGAAGTTACATGAAAAGCATAGGCAGTCTAATTTAGACTAGTTGTTATGTAATACATAAACTGTACCAATATCGTAAAAGATGTTTGCAGCTAAGGAATGCAAAAGAAAGTGAAGAGGTGGCTAGGAGAAAAAGGAAGGAATAGATAAATAACGCTAGAGGATGATTATGAGAGGAAAAGTAAGGAGAGAAAGTTAATATGGTTAGTTTGTTAGAATGGATACATTCAGGGAGGCGAGGAACAGTTGCAGGTCCAGTGCCTTGTAATGTACTCTTTTGTGGCCGATTTAAATTGTTTAGGATGTGTAAGGGATTTGATTTCAAGTGAGAGTTTGTTCTATGCTATAGAGAGGTGGTAGCTGTATATGCTACACCCAGTTTTAGACTTGGGTTTATAGATATATAATAGTGCTTGGATAGAGCTCCTGAGATGCCTTGTAGGGGAATAGTGGGAGATTAGGGAGCTTAAAGATGGGCAGTGGACTCGCTAGTATAGTATGGAGTGTATGATTTGGAGCTGGTGAGGTAGTTCAAGCCAGTTTGTGTATTTTAGTTACAGACAGTGATGAGATTTATGCGTTTCTTGAGCTGCAAATCTAGCTATCGTGTCATAGGTTGACTCAAGGTTAGTAAGTAGGGTGGAACTGAAATTCTTGAGTTTTTGGGAGCAATATGTTAAGCATGGTAGAAGACAGGCATGTGTGAGCGTGATCCTGGCTTCAGTGGTGAGAAATGTTTTATTTCTATACAGAAGTCATAGTTTCTGATGGGTTTTTCTGATACAATTATTTATGTGAAGGTCAGATTTTAGCTGATCGTCAATGGTAATGCCAAGGAGTTTTGTGCTGAATTGGACTTTAATAGGCGTATTGTTTAGGGACAGCGCTGAAAAAGAAGATTCAATGTGATTAACTGTTTTGGGGAGAAAGAGTAACAGTTTTTTTTTAGGGTTGAGGATGAGCTGATTATTGGAGAGCTATGTCTCAAGTGAGTTGAAGGATGACTAGGTAGCTGTTAGAAGTTCAGAGGGAGAGTTGGCAATGGTGATGACTATAGAGTCATCATCGTATTGGACTTTGGACGACTGTGGGCAAGAAGAATAGAATAAGCTGGTGAAGATATTAAAAAGTAGTGGTCCAAGAATGGATTCTTGGGGGACACTCATTCTTACTGGAAGGGGAGTAGATAGTACAGAGTGCCATCTCACTGATTGCAGTCTGTCAGTGAGATAACTGGAGAACCATGCAACTGTATCTGGGGAGAAGTTGAGGTTAGACAGTTTTTTCATTAGCAGAGAGTGAAAAACAGTGTTGAAAACCTTTAAGAGGTCAAGGAATACACAAGAGATAAGTGTATGATCATCTCTGGCTAAAGAAATAGTGTTGAGAAAGGATAGTAGAACTGTAGCGGTACTATGTTTTGGTCAAAAGCCATGCTGTGTAGGAGTGAGCAGTTTTTCCTGTATGAGATATTGTATAACTTGTGTCTATACATTTTTCTAAGACTTTTGATAGATGGGAGAGGATAGCAATAGGTCTGAAATTAGAGATTTCAGAGGAGTTACCTCCTTTATGAATAGGTAGAGTGTAGAATTGTTTCCAGATCGGTGAAACTTTAGATTCAAAGATGGAGCAATTGATTATTTATTTTATTTATTTTTATTTATTTATTTATTTAAATTTGTTGACCGGGAGTGTCCAACTGGACGTGGGTCCATTTTCAGCAGAGGCCCGGGGAGAAAAGCTCCACAGTAAAATAAACAGACAGTAGTTACATTGGATTACATAGCGATTAACAATTTAACATAGAAATTACTTACAACATATTTACAGATGACGAACATAGTACATCAGTAGACAACTAGAATCGTTATCTGTGAAGTACATAACAGGCATTAACAAATGTAACAATGAGAAGTTCCTGCTGTATAATAAGTACTAGGCTTATGAGCATCTGAGCTTGCTATCATCAAGGTAGTTAGTGGAGGTGAAAGAAAGGTAGTAGTTGGATGGGGTGGATGATATTAGAGTGGGAGCTGCAAGGGCATAGCCAGCATGTTTTTAGGTGCGCTTTTGATAAAGTTTTGAAGTTGGTGCACGATGGTACGGAGGTAATTGTGGGTGGGAGTGAGTTCCATAATTTGGCTATGGCGCAAGAGAATAGTGCTTCACCAGCAGAGTTATTGGCTTTAGTGATCTGCAAGTGATTTTTGTTGCTGGATCTTAGTGGTCTGGTGGTGCGATAGGGTTGGAGTAGATTCTGGAGGGATGGGACATTTAGTGGATGGTTTACTAGTTTGTGGGCGAGTGAGAGTTGATACCACTGAAGGAGGTGAGGGAGTTCAAGCCAGCCCAGTTCAAGCCAGCCCAGTTCAGCAAGTGAGAGACAGTGGCGACTACAGTAGGATGCCCCTGTGGCGAATTTGGCGATTTTGTTGTAGCAGGTCTCTAGCTTGTTTAGATCACATTGCTTTAGGTTGGTATATAGTAGGAGAGGCATAAAGTAGGGTGGAGATAAGGTGGGAATTTGCTATTGAAATCTTTGCTGCTTTGGTGGGAAATTGTTTATTTCTGTATAATGCTCCTAGTTTTTTGTGGACTTTTTTTATGGTCATGGATATGTGAAGGTCAAATTTTAGTTTATTGTCTATTTCCACTCCTAGCAATTTGGTGTGTTCAGTTGTGTATATAGTGGTGTTGTCTTTTGCTGTGATGTTAAAGTGAGAGTTGTTTTGAGTATGTTTGGTGGGTTGGAAGATGAGTAGTTTAGTTTTGTTTGGGTTGAGTATTAATTGGGCATCGGATAACCATGTTTCAACAGAGGAAAAGGCTTCCTTTGTGACTTTTTGCAGTTTGGGTAGGGACTGGGCTGAGCAGATGATGGTTGAGTCATCTGCGTATTGGATGAGTGTGCCATGTTTGGTGGCAGAGGCTAGATTATTGGTGTAAACAGAGAAAAGTAGGGGTCCAAGGATGGATCCTTGGGAACCCCTATGGAGACAGGTAGTTGGGGAGATATGTCATTCTGCCATACAATGGATTGTTGGAGGTCAGACAGGTAACTCTGAAACCAGTTGGTGACTAATTGTGAGAAGGATAGATTATTGAGGACAGAGATAAGTTGTTTGTGTGGGACCATGTCAAATGCTTTAGTTAGGTCTAGGAAAGTAGCAGAGGAGAGATAGCCATTGTTTTTATGCTGAAGGATAGTGTTAGTAAAGGAGAGTAAGGCAGTGGTGGTGCGATGGTTTGGTCAGAAACCATGCTGAGTACTGGAAAGGAGGTTGTTAGTAAGGAGGTAGTGTGAGACCTGAGAGTGTATGCATCTCTCTAGTATTTTGGAGAGTGGAGAGAGAATAGCTATGGGGCGGTAATTGGTTAGTTCTGCAGAGGGTCCGCCTTTGTGGAGGGGAATTATATGTGAGACTTTCCACAATGTGGGAACGTAACTTTCTGACAGAGATCGGTTAATCAAGATGGATACTGGGTAGGCCAGAGCATCAGCTGCGATTTGTAGGTATTCACTTGGGAGGTTGTCTGCTGCTAATTTGGTGGGTTTAAGTTTAGTTAAGAGATTTTTATGTTGGAGGTAGGTACAGGAGAAAAAGAGAAGGCAGTGGGGAGATTACTAGTTGAAGGTGTGGGTTGGAGGGGAGGGGGGTTGTGTTGTTTAGCTAGTGATAGTATGGTTTGGGTGAAGTGTGTGTTGAATGAGGTAACAATATTTTCTGAGGAGTGAGGGATGTTAGGAGGAGGGGTACTGACTTTCCCTGGGTGGAGGATGGAGTTTATGGAGGACCAGAATTGTTTGGGGCTGTGTTGTGAGGAGTCTAGGGCAGACTGGTAGTATTGGAATCTGTCCCGTTTTATTAGCTTTTTGACTCTATTGCGTAGTTCTAGGAATTTCTGTCTAGCTGCGGGGGTTTTGGTTTTGCACCAGTGCTCCCAGGCTTTATCCCTGTTTTTCATTTCTGACTTAGTGGTTTTCTGTAGCCATGGGGAGGGTTGTGCTTTGGTTCTGGAAAATCTTATGGGGGCATGGTAATTAAGGATGTTCAGGAAGGTAGTATTAAAAAAATTCAACTGCGTCATCTAGACTGATGTACTTTAGAGCAAGCCAGTTACATTCTTTGAGGGATGAGATGAATGTGAGTGGGTTAAAGTTTATTTTTTTACGTATTTGACGATAGATGACAGGTTTAGCTTGGTACAGGTATTTTTTGAGTAGGAATGTTGGGGAGTGATCACAGGTTGGATTGTTGCCAGAACAGGATTGCCAGTCAATATTGAAATCACCTAAGATGGTAGTTTCTTGATTATGATAGATACAGTTAGAGGAAGAGAGTGTGCAGCTATCTGGAGATAATATGAAGGGATATTGTCAGAAGATACAGAGCATGATTTTAACTTGGAGAGTAGAGTTTTGATGTCCCCTGTTTATATAATTAAATCTAAAACATGCCCCCTGTTCCTATAATTAAATCTAAAACATGCCCCTGTTCCTATAATTAAATCTAAAACATGCCCTTGTTCATATAATTAAATCTAAAACATGCCCCCTGTTTATATAATTAAATCTAAATTATGCCTCCTATTCATGTAAATAAATCTAAAACATACCCGTGTTCCTATAATTAAATCTAAAACAAGCCCCTGTTCATATAATTACATCTAAAACATGCCCCCTGTTCATATAATTAAATCTAAAACATGCCCCTGTTCATATAATTAAATCAAAAACATGCCGTGTCTATAAAACTAAATCTAAAACATGTCCCTTTTCATAAAATTAAATCTAAAACATGCCCCTTGTTCATATAATTAAATCAAAAACATGCCCCCTGTACATTTAATTAAATCTAAAACATGCCCCCTGCTCATATCATTAAATCTAAAACATGCCCCCTGTTCATAAAAATTAAACCTAAACATGCATCCTGCTCATATAATTAAATCTGAAACATCCCCTGTTCATATAATTAAATCTAAAACATGCCACCTCTTCATATAATTAAATCTAAAACATACCCCTGTTCCTATAATTAAATCTAAAACATACCCCCTGTTCATATAATTATATCTAAAACTTGCCCCTGTTCATATAATTAAATCTAAAACACGCTCCCTGTCTTCCATTAAATGGAGTTTCGGTAAACACTCCAAAACAAGCCTCTTCTATTAACTGGACCTTCCCTAAACTTTCCACAACATGCTCTCCTCTGTTTACTGGGCCTTCTCTAAACACTCCATAACATGCTCACTTCTGTTAACTGGGCCTTCCCTAAACAATGCACAACAAGCTCTATTCAATTACCTGCGCCTTTCCTTAACACTCCACAACAAGCTCTCTTCTATTAACTGGGCCTTCCCTAAACACTCCACAACACGCTCTATTCTATTAACTGAGCCTTCCCTAAATACTCCACAACATGCTGTCTTCTATTAACTGGACCTTCCCTAAACACTCCACAACATGCTCTCTTTTCTTAATTGGACTTCGCCTAAACACACAATTTGCTCTCTTCTGTTAACTTGAAAATCCCTAAACACTCCACAACATGCTCTTTTTTATTAACTGGACGTTCCCTAAACACTCCACAACATGCTTTCTTCTCTTAACTGGACCTTCCCTAAAATACTACACAACATGCTGTTTTCTATTAACTGGACTTTCCCTAAACACTCCACAATATGCTCTCTTCTATTAACTGGAGTTTCGGTAAACACTCCACAACATGCTCTCTTTTATTAACTAGACCTTCCCTATACACTCTACAACATGCTCTCTTCTTTTAACTGGGCCTTCCCTAAACATTCCACAACATGGTCTCTTCTGCTAACTGGACCTTCCCTAAACACTCCACAGCATGCTCTCTTCTATTAACTGGGCCTTCCCTTAACATTCCATGACATGCTCTCTTCTATTAACTGGGCCTTCCCCAAAAACTCCACAACATGCAGCCATATTTTAACTGGGCCTTCCCTAAACACTGCACAACAAGCTCTCTTCAATTAACTCGGCATTTCCTAAACACTCCACAACAAGCTCTCTTCTATTAACTGGGCCTTCCCTAAGCACTCCACAACATGCTGTCTTCTATTAACTGGACCTTCCCTAAACACTCCACAACATGCTTTCTTCTGTTAACTGGACTTTCCGTAAGTGCTCCATGACATGCTCTCTTCTGTTAACTGAGCATTCCCTGATCACTACACAACATGCTCTCTTCTGTTAACTGGGCATTTCCTAAACACTACAACATGCTGTCTTCTATTAACTGGACATTCCCTAAACTCTCCACAACATGTTGTCTTTTATTAACTGGAGTTTTTGTAAACACTCCGCAACATGCTCTCTTCTATTAACTGGACCTTCCCTAAACACTCCACATCATGCTCTCTTCTGTTAACTGGACCTTCCCTAAACACTCCATGGCATGCCCTTTCTGTTAACTGGAAATTCACTAAACACTCCACAACATGCTCTCTTCTATTAACTGGGCCTTTCCTAAACATTCCACAACATGCTCACTTCTATTAACGGGACTTTCCCTAAACACTCCGCAAAATGCTTGTTTCTTTTAACTGGGCCTTCCCTAAACACTGCACAACATGCGCTCCACTGTTAAAACGCCTTTTGTAAACATACAACAAACTCTCTTCTATTAACTGGGCCTTCCCTAAACACTCCACAACAAGCTCTTTTCTATTAACGGGGACTTCCATAAACACTTTACAACATTCTCACTTCTGTTAACTGGACCTTCCCTAAAAAATGCCACAACATGCTCTCTTCCATTAACTGGGCCTACCCTAAACACTCCTCAACATGCTCTCTTCTATTAACTGGGTCTTACCTAATCCCTCCACAACATGCTCTCGTGTGTTAACTGTGCCTTCCCTAAACACTCTACAACATGCTCTCTTCAATTAACTGTGCCTTCCCTAAACACTCCACAACATGCTCTCTTCTATTAACTGGAGTTTTGGTAAACACTCCACTACATGGTCTCTTCTTTTAACTGGACCTTCCCTAAACAATTCACAACATGCTCTCTTCTTTTAACTGGGAATTCCCTATACAGTTCACAACATGTTCTCTTCTGTTAACTGGACCTTCCCTAAACACTCCACGGCATGCTCTCTTCTGTTAACTGGAAATTCTCTAAACACTTCACAACATGCTCTCTTCTATTAAGAGGGCCTTCTTTAAATACTCCACAACATGCTCTCCTCTGTTAAGTCGCCTTCCGTAAACAATCCACAACAAGCTCTTTTGTATTAACTAGGCCTTCCCTAAACACTCCACAACAAGCTCTCTTATTTTAAATGGGCATTCCCTAAACACTCCACAAATTGGTCTCTTCTATTAACTGGGACTTCTCTAAACACTTTACAACATGTTCTCTTCTGTTAACTGCACCTTCCGTAAACACTCCACAACATGCTCTCTTCCATTAACTGGGCCTTCCCTAAACACGCCACAACATGCTCTCTTCCATTAACTGGGCCTTCCCTAAACACTCTACAACATGCTCTCTTGTATTAACTGGTCCTTACCTAAACACTCCACAACATGCTCTCGTCTATTAACTGGGACTTCCCTAAACACTCACAACATGTTGTTTTCTGCAAACTGGGCCTTCCTTAAACACTCCACAACATGCACTCTTCTGTTAACTGGACATTCCCTAAACACTTCACAACATGCTGTCTTCTATTAACGGGACTTTCCCTATACACTGCTCAACATGATTTCTTCTTTTAACTGAGCCTTCTCTAAACACTCCACAACATGCTGTCCTCTGTTAACTCGCCTTCCGACGACAATCCACAACAAGCTCTCTTCTATTAACTAGGCCATCCCTAAACACTCCACAACATGCTATCTTCTATTAACTGGGCCTTCCCAAAACACTCCACAACATGCTGTCTTCTATTAAATGTGACTTCCCTAAACACTTTACAACATGGTTACTTGTGTTAACTGGACCTTCCCTAAACATTCTGCCGCATACTCTCTTCTGTTAACTGGACCTTCCTAAACACTAGACAACATGCTTTATTCTGTTAACTGGTCCTTCCCTAAACACTTTACAACATGCTCTCTTCTATTAACTGGACTTTCCCTAAACACTCCACAACATGCTCTCTTCTGTTAACTGGACCGTCTGTAAATGCTGCACGACATGCTCTCTTCTGTTAACTGGGACTTCCCTAAACACTCCACAACATGCTCACTTCTGTTACCTGGGCCTTCTCTAAACACTGCACAACAAGCTCTCTTTAATTAACTGGGCCTTTCCTAAACACTCCACAACAAGCTCTCTTCTATTAACTGGACCTTCCGTAAACACTCCGCAACATGCTCTCTTTTATTAACTGGACCTTCCCTAAACACTACACAACATACTGTCTTCTATTAACTGGTCTTTCCCTAAACACACCACAACATGCTCTCTCTTATATTAACAAGAGTTTTGGTAAACACTCCACAACATTCTCCCGTCTATTAACTGTGCCTTCCCTAAACACTCCACAGTATGCTCTCTTCTGTTAACTAGAAATTCCGTAAACACTCCACAACATGCTCTCTTCTATAAACTGGGCCTTCCCTAAATACTCCACAACATGCTCTCCTCTTTTAACTCGCCTGTAAACAATCCACAACAAGGTCTCTTCTATAACTGAGCCTTCCCTAAACACTCCACAACATACTCTCTTTGATTAACTGGGACTTCTCTAAACACTTTATAACATGTTCTCTTTTGTTAACTGCATCTTCCCTAAACACTCCACAACATGCTCTCTTCCATTAACTGGGCCTTATCTAAACACTCCACAACATGCTTTCATTTGTTCACTGGGCTTTCCCTAAGCACTCCACAACATGTTGTCTTCTGCTAACTGGGCCTTCCCTAAACACTCCACAAATGCTCCCTTTTATTAACTGGTCCTTCCCTAAACACTTCACAACATGCTCTCTTTTCTTAACTGGGCCTTTCCTAAACACTCCACAACAAGCTCTCTTCTATTAACCGGGCTGTCCCTAAACACTCCACAACATGCTCTCTTCTATTAACCGGGCCTTCATTAAACAATCCACAACATGCTCTCTACCATTAACTGCACCTTCCCTAAAAACTCCATGACATGCTCTCTTCTGTTAACTGGGCCTTTCCTAAACACTCCACAACATGATCTCTTCTTTTAACAAGACTTTCCCTAAACACTCCACAATATGCTCTCTTCTTCTAACTGGGCCTTCTCTAAATACTCCACAACATGCTCTTTTCTGTTAACTGGGCCTTCCCTAAACACTCCACAACATTCTCTCTTCTATTAACTGAACATTCCCTAAATACTCCACAACATGCTCTCTTCTTTTAACTGGGCATTCCCTAAACACTCCACAACATGCTCTCTTATGTTAAGTGGGCCTTCTATAAACAATCCAAACCAAGCTCTCTTCTATTAACTGGGCCTTCCCTAAACACTCCACAACATGCCCTGTTCTATTAACTGGGCCTTCGCTAAACACTCCACAACATGCTCTCTTCTATTAACTGGGACTTCTCTAAACACTTTACAACATGCTGTCTTCTGTTAACTGGACTTTTCCTAAACACTGCACAACATGCTCTCATCTGTTAACTGGACCTTCCCTAAACACTCCCCAACATGCTCTCTTCTGTTAACTGGACCTTCCTAAACATTCCACAACATGCTCTCTTATGTTAACTGGTCCTTCCCTAAACACTCCACAACATTCTCTATTCTGTTAACTGGACATTCCTAAACACTCCACAACATGCTCTCTTCTGGTAACTGGGCCTTTCCTAAACACTCCACAACAAGCTCTCTTCTATTAACCGGGCTGTCCCTAAACACTCCACAACATGCTTTCATTTGTTCACTGGGCTTTCCCTAAGCACTCCACAACATGTTGTCTTCTGCTAACTGGGCCTTCCCTAAACACTCCACAACATGCTCTCTTTTATTAACTGTGCCTTCCCTAAACACTCCACAACATTGTCTTTTGTGTTAACTGGTCCTTCCCTAAACACTCCACAATATACTCTCTTCTTCTAACTGGGCCTTCTCTAAATACTCCACAACATGCTATTTTCTGTTAACTGGGCCTTCCCTAAACACTCCACAACATTTTCTCTTCTATTAACTGAACATTCCCTAAATACTCCACAACATGCTCTCTTCTTTTAACTGGGCATTCCCTAAACACTCCACAACATGCTCTCTTATGTTAAGTGGGCCTTCTGTAAACAGTCCAAACCAAGCTCTCTTCTATTAACTGGGCCTTCCCTAAACACTCCACAACGTGCTCTGTTCTATTAACTGGGCCTTCGCTAAACACTCCACAACATGCTCTCTTCTATTAACTGGGACTTCTCTAAACACTTTACAACATGCTGTCTTCTGTTAACTGGACCTTTCCTAAACACTGCACAACATGCTCTCATCTGTTAACTGGACCTTCCCTAAACACTCCACAACATGCTCTCTTCTGTTAACTGGACCTTCCTAAACATTCCACAACATGCTCTCTTCTGTTAACTGGTCCTTCCCTAAACACTCCACAACATTCTCTATTCTGTTAACTGGACATTCCTAAACACTCCACAACATGCTCTCTTCTGGTAACTGGGCCTTCCCTAAACACTCCACAGCAAGTTCTCTTCTGTTAACTATGCCTTCCCTAAGCACTCCACAACATGCTCTGTTCTGTGAATTGGACCTTCCCTAAACACTCCACAACATGCTCTGTCCTGTTAACTGGACATTACCTAAACACACCACAAAAACTGCTCTCTTCTGTTAAGTCCATGTTCCTAAACACTCCACAACATGCTCTCTTCTATTAACTGGACTTTCCCTAAAAATTCCACAACATGCTCTCTTCTGTTAACTCGGCCTTCCCTAAACACTCCACAACATGCTCTCTTCCATTAACTGGGCCTTCACTAAACACTCCACAAGAGGCACTCTTCTATTAACTGGGCCGTCCCTACACACTCCACAACATGCTCTCTTCCATTAACTCGGCCTTCCCTAAACACTCCACAACATGCTCTCTTCCATTAACTGGGCCTTCCCTAAACACTGCACAACAACTCTCTTCAATTAACTGAGACTTCCCTAAACACTTTACAACATGGTCACTTGTGTTAACTGGACCTTCCCTAAACACTCTGCCACATGCCCTCTTCTGTTAACTGGACTTTCCTAAACACTAGACAACATGCTGCCTTCTGTTAACTGGTCCTTCCCTAAATACTTTACAACATGCTCTTTTCTGTTAACTGGACCTTCCTAAACACTCCACAACATGCTCTCTTCTGGTAACTGGGCCTTTCCTAAACACTCCACAACAAGCTCTCTTCTATTAACCGGGCTGTCCCTAAACACTCCACAACATGCTTTCATTTGTTCACTGGGCTTTCCCTAAGCACTCCACAACATGTTGTCTTCTGCTAACTGGGCCTTCCCTAAACACTCCACAACATGCTCCCTTTTATTAACTGTGCCTTCCCTAAACACTCCACAACATTGTCTTTTGTGTTAACTGGTCCTTCCCTAAACACTCCACAATATGCTCTCTTCTTCTAACTGGGCCTTCTCTAAATACTCCACAACATGCTCTTTTCTGTTAACTGGGCCTTCCCTAAACACTCCACAACATTCTCTCTTCTATTAACTGAACATTCCCTAAATACTCCACAACATGCTCTCTTCTTTTAACTGGGCATTCCCTAAACACTCCACAACGTGCTCTGTTCTATTAACTGGGCCTTCGCTAAACACTCCACAACATGCTCACTTCTATTAACTGGGACTTCTCTAAACACTTTACAACATGCTGTCTTCTGTTAACTGGACTTTTCCTAAACACTGCACAACATGCTCTCATCTGTTAACTGGACCTTCCCTAAACAATCCACAACATGCTCTCTTCTGTTAACTGGTCCTTCCTAAACATTCCACAACATGCACTCTTCTGTTAACTGGTCCTTCCCTAAACACTCCACGACATTCTCTATTCTATTAACTGGACATTCCTAAACACTCCACAACATGCTCTTTTCTGGTAACTGGGCCTTCCCTAAACACTCCACAGCAAGTTCTCTTCTGTTAACTATGCCTCCCCTAAGCACTTCACAACATGCTCTCTTCTGTTAACTGGACCTTCCCTAAACACTCCACAACATGCTCTGTTCTGTGAATTGGACCTTCCCTAAACACTCCACAACATGCTCTCTCCTGTTAACTGGACGTTACCTAAACACACCACAAAAACTGCTCTCTTCTGTTAAGTCCATGTTCTTAAACACTCCACAACATGCTCTCTTCTATTAACTGGACTTTCCCTAAAAATTCCACAACATGCTCTCTTCTGTTAACTCGGCCTTCCCTAAACACTCCACAACATGCTCTCTTCCATTAACTGGGCCTTCACTAAACACTCCACAAGAGGCACTCTTCTATTAACTGGGCCGTCCCTACACACTCCACAACATGCTCTCTTCCATTAACTCGGCCTTCCCTAAACACTCCACAACATGCTCTCTTCCATTAACTGGGCCTTCCCTAAACACTGCACAACAACTCTCTTCAATTAACTGAGACTTCCCTAAACACTTTACAACATGGTCACTTGTGTTAACTGGACCTTCCCTAAACACTCTGCCACATGCTCTCTTCTGTTAACTGGACTTTCCTAAACACTAGACAACATGCTGTCTTCTGTTAACTGGTCCTTCCCTAAATACTTTACAACATGCTCCCTTCTGTTAACTGGACCTTCCTAAACACTCCACAACATGCTCTCTTCTATTAACTGGACCTTACCTAAACACTCCACAACATGCTCTCTCCTGTTAACTGGATGTTACCTAAACACATCACAATGTGCTCTCTTTTGTAAATTCCACCTTACTAAACACTCAATAAAATGCATTCTTCTATTAACTGGACTTTCCATAAACACTCCACAACATGCACTCGTCTTTTAACTCAGCCTTCCCTAAACACTCCACAACATGCTCTCTACTGTTAAATGGACCATCTGTAAATGCTCCACGACATGCTCTCTTCTGGAAACTGGACCTTACGTAAACACTACACAACATGCTCTCTCCTGTTAACTGGATGTTACCTAAACACACCACAACGTGCTCTCTTTTGTAAATTCCACCTTACTAAAGACTCAATAAAATGCACTCTTCTATTAACTGGACCTTCCGTAAACACTCCACAATATGCTCTCTTTTATTAACTGGACTTTCCCTAAACACTACACAACATGCTGTCTTCTTTTAACTGGTCTTTCCCTAAACACTCCACAACATGCTCTCTCTTATATTAACAAGAGTTTCGGTAAACACTCCACAACATTCTCCCTTCTATTAACTGTACCTTCCCTAAACACTCCATGGTATGCTCTCTTATGTTAACTGGAAATTCCCTAAACACTCCACAACATGCTCTCTTCTATTACCTGGGCCTTCCCTAAACACTCCACAACATGCTTAATACTTAAGTATTTTTTCTCTGTTTATTTGCTAAGTTTTTCTGCATAGCTGCCTAGCTTGAGCATTTTCTGGCTTGTTAAACTTGATTTCTGTATTAGTAGCTGTATTTAGAGCACAACCAAAAGCTGTTTGCTGAATTTCCTGTTTGCACTTAATTTTAAATCGTTTTTTTCTTAAAACTTGCATATTTTCTGTCCTTGACCTAGCACTCTTGTGTGGGGTCATTTACTGCACTGTTATAACTTGATATTACTTCTGAACCTCTGCTATCTCTGTAAAAACAAAACAAAAAAAATCTTGCTTTTTCCCACTTTTCTGAGAGTTAAAAGTTCAGTTACAGGCTTGCTGTTCCTGAACTGTTTGAAAGTTTCTGTGAGGCCATTTTGCTTGGGCTGAAGGAGGGTCTCTCTGTACATCAGTGACAGTGACTAATATTGAACAGACACCCTGCCCTCCGTAGAGGTGATTACTGACTTGAAACTGTAGTTTTATTTTCCCTTTTGGGTCTATTCCTGCTTCTTTCCAGCCCCTGCTATCAAGCACGCTTTAACGTGCTGTGGCGATTAGTCTTGAGTTGCCACTAGAGCAGCATCGGGCAGCGCCGGTTAAACAAGGTTAAACTCTTTCTGGCTCCAGAAAGTCTGTTCTTCAATTTTTCCCTTAGAACTGCTCTGTTAGGAACCTAAACAGTTTACACCTACACTAAAAAGTGCAGCACTTGTTCCAAATAGCTTTTTCTTCTCAAAAAGCTCAGCACTTGTCTTATAAGCATATCCCTTGTCTTATAAGCATTCTCTTTGCAGGTCAAGCACTCCTATATTATACAAATCTCTCACTAGAAAAACCCCCCAGGAGTGCCCACTTCCCTGCTAAGCCCACTACTTTTCTATCTCATACCAACTCATAATTCTTTCTAGCATGTCGAAGGGTCAGATGCTGGCGTCCTCTCCTGCCCATTTGGTGAATCTGGGAATTCTGAGACAATGTTACAATTGCCTCATGTACACGGACAACCATCTCCTCCTCCCATGTAACACTAACACTTGTGAGAGATGCAGCTATTTAGCCAGACTGGAGGCTGAGCTCTCTCAACTCAGGACTGGCAAGACCAGGCAGGAGGAGAAGGCAACTACACACACCACAATACCAGTCTCACATAACTCAACCACACCACTGAATCAAACACATAAACACACTAAGACATACTCGAGGCTCTGAGTAAAATTTACCTAAACAGCAGAGGCCTCCAAAGCAGACACCCAAGCAACTGCAAACTCAATACACCACACAAACAACACATAAACAACAAAATCAGTGTGCAAAGCAGTCACTGCCCTTAAGGCCAAATACAACACCAAACATACTTGTCATAGGTGACTCCATAGTCAGACACACTGGCGTCCGCTCACCAGACTGAGTAAGGAGAAGGTCACAGTAAGCTGCCTGTCGGGCGCTAGAATCCGCCACATAACACAAGCACTCAGGTCTCTCAACAGCAGGTACAAGTACGACTCAGTCATTGTCCACGCTGGTGTCAACGACCTGAGATGTACCTCCTTGGACTACATGAAAAGAGACATTGAGGAGCTCTCTGATTATGTAGCCCAGGCAGGTATGACGCTGACCTTGAGCAGTATCCTACCTTCACCTAGAATGATGCCACAATACAGTGATAAGATGATCAGCTTTAATAATTGGCTTAAATTCTGGTGTCATTCAAAGGGGATCCAATGTCTGTCTGCCTGGGATGACATGCTGGACAAGCCACGCTGCTTCGCAAGGGACGGCTTGCACCTGTCACCCCTAGGCTTCCGTATGTTGGCAAAGGCTCTTGCCACCCCCATAGTGCCTTTTTTAGGCAAGGCTCAAATTCTAAACCTACCACCCTAGAACACAAAGAAGTAGAAAAGCTAAGGGTAATGCTGCTCAATGCCAGAAGTCTCAATCTCAAGATGCACGCACTCGAGGCCCTTCTCAGTATGGAGAACATCGATGTCTGTGCTGTGACAGAAACCTGGTTCAAGGCTCCTGAGAGCACCCCAGCACTAGCAGGTTTCACCTCATATCATGCGTTCCGGCCCCAAAATCCGGACAACACCTTGAAAGGAGGGGTGTCCATATTCATAAAGGACACCCACACCTCAAGGTTGGTGGCAACGCACGATGCATCGGAGACCATCCAGGTGCAATTAACCATAGGCAAGACTGCTCTGCAATTTGTAGCATGTTACAGGCCACCCTCTCAAACTCAGGAACCTCACATGGCCTTCCTGAAAACAATGGAGGATAAATGTATCTCCAAACACCATCATACTAGGTGACTTCAACTACCCTAATATAGACTGGGAACACTACTCAAGCCCAAACACTCTAGCCCAAAGGTTCCTGGAGTTCATAAACTCAAATGCCATGGAACAACTAGTCACCATCCCACAAGAGGAGAAAACATACTTGATCTCATCATCACGAACATGGGATCACAATGTTCAACACCGAAGTATACCCCTCACTGGTGAGATCAGATCATAAACTAATCTCACTGGAGGTCCTCATCCGCCCCCACCTGAAACAAAAAGACCACAGTGAAAAACTTCTCAAAAGCCGACTTCACACTTCTAAAAACTAGTGTGGTCTCCTTTAAGGCCCCTGAGCCAGTGGTAAACATTACTCAAACCGCTGAATCACTTACAAATGCCTTCTACCAGCACCTACAGGACTGCATGGATCAGGCAATCCCAAACAAAACTAAGACTCTTTGTACCAAAGGCAAGCGTCCAGTCTGGTGGACCCCAGCCATAAACAAGCTCTACAACAAAAGGAGGAAGCTACTACAAGATAGAGCAAAATCCTTGAAAGGTAAGACACCTTTGATCATTATAAGTAAAAACTAAGAGCTCTCATAAAATCATCCAAGGCAAATTTTGAGAGAAAAATCGCCAAGGATTCAAAAGACAATCATAAGGCCTTCTTTAGCTATGTTAGAAACCTAGGAGGAAACTCCCAGATATGCTCAGAATTAGTTCAAAATGATGTGAAGATTACTGAACCTACACACATTGCCAACATACTGGCTGACAGGTTCAGTGCAAACTCCCCCCTCCTCCCCCCCAAAAGGAGAGATATCTATACCAGAGGGTCGTAGCCGCCCAAACATGTCCAACGGCCCGGTGAGAACTGCGTTCTCCCAAGCAAAAACACAGCATCCATGGGACCGGATGGTGTCCCCGGCTGTGTGCTCCATGAACTCAATGAGGAATTAAACCCGCAGTTAGGACAGCTGTTTAATCTTAGCCTCACCTCAGGATACGTACCCAAGGAGTGGCGCACGGGGACTGTGGTCCCACTTCACAAGGGCGGTGCCTCCACCGACCCTGGAAATTACCGTCCCATTAGCTTGACAAGCCTGATCTGCAAAGCCATGGAGAGGATCATAATGGAACTCATAAATAAAGACATAGGGAACTTGCAGACTTTGGATCCAACCCAGTTTGGCTTTGTCAAAGGCAGATCATGCCTTTTAAACTTGGTTGACTTTTTCGAGACAGTCACCAAGGCCATTGATGAGGAAAGGCAGTCCATACAGCCTACCTTGACCTGGCAAAGGCCTTCGACACAATACCCCACTCAGGTATCATCAAAAACTCATCAGCTTGAATGTAAACCCATACATCACAAGATGGGTTGCAAACTGGCTAAGTGACAGAACCCACAGGGTCAGAGTTGCTGGAGCCATGTCAGACTCAAAGCCTGTCACAAGTGGTGTCCCACAGGGCTCAGTCCTGGGTCCACTCTTGTTCGGCATCTACTTTTCTGAAGTACAAGCAAACACAGGAGGGTTATGGCTGACAAAGTTTGCAGATGACTGCAAACTGGGCCATAGTCGAAAACACATCTGACACAGATATCCTTCAGAAGGGCCTCACAGAAGCGGATAACTGGTGCCAGAGCCATGGCCTAAAGTTAAATGCCAAGAAATGCATAGTCATACCCTTCGGGAAAAACAAGGTTACCCCTAGCTACCATATAGGTGGCAATCCACTGAGCACAGAAGAAGTCATCAGGGATCTGGGGACCCAGGTTGACAGTAGCCTTTCGTTTGACACTCATGTTGCTAAAGTAGTTAGGAAAACCTTCTACATTGCCCACCTGATCATGAAGGGATTCACATCTAGATCAAGGGAGGTCATCGCCCCCCTGTACTCATCACTCATTAGACCTATGATTGAGTACAATGTCCCATTCGGAATGTATCCGACCAGACAACTGCAGCAGCTGGAAAGGCCCCAAAAGTTCCTCACTGAAAGGATAAAGGGTTTCAAAAATATGTCTTATGCTGCCCGACTGAAAGAACTCCAGCTCTATTCAGTCTCATACCGCTTGCTCAGAGGTGACCTGTGCCTGACATATAAGGCCATGTCAAACCCTGATTTGATGAATATGCTCCACCTCAAAAAATCTAGATCCCTCTGAACCACAAGGGCGGGAGACTTAAACCTTGACACGGTTATTAATAGAACATGCTGGAGGGACAGATTCATCACCCAGAGACTCCCTATGCTGTGGAACAAAATCCCGGTACATGTGAGGCAGAGCACCTCGCTGGCCTTGTTCAAGAGGAATCTTGACCAATGGATGGGGGATCGCAGATATACCCCAGGGATTACTTTAGTGTCACTGCTTGACAGAGGCACAGCAAAATAATAGGCATAGTTTTATTCAAACTAAAGGGGTGGCGAAAGCCAAATAACTATGGGCTAGGCTTATAAATGCCCTTGGGCAGATAGCCTAGTATGAACCTATGAACCTATGAACCTATGCTCTCCTCTTTTAACTCACCTTCTGTAAACAATCCACAACAAGGTCTCTTCTATTAACTGAGCCTTCCCTAAACACTCCACAAGATGCTCTTTGATTAACTGGAACTTCCCTAAACACTTTACAACATGTTCTCTTTTGTTAACTGCACCTTCCCTAAACACTCCACAACATGTTCTCTTCTATTAACTGGGCCTTATCTAAACACTCCACAACATGCTTTCATTTGTTCACTGGAAATTCCCTAAATACTCCACAACATGTTGTCTTCTGCTAACTGGGCCTTCCCTAAACACTCCACAACATGCTCTCTTTTCATAACTGGGCCTTTCCTAAACTTCACTATTCAAACTCTTCCCCTTCTCCTTTCTATTCCTATAACCATAGCAACTCAACCCAGTCCTTCTACATCTCTCCTTCACTCTTTTCTACCTCACATGTCTTTTTATATAAGGTCGAAACTCTCACTCTTAACTCTTCTTGTGACAAATTTAAAGCATTGTACTATAGCCACAACTCTCCTCATCCTCATACCACACTGCTTACTATGACTTTCTTCCTAGCCAGTGACATTCACCCCAACCCCGGTCTCTCCTCCCTTTCACTCAAGGCCAGCACACTCCACCCCTATCTGTACCTCCACCTAACACTTCCCAACTTCCTCTTTATAGCTACCCCCAAAATCCTTGACCTGTTCTCAATTAAGCTACAAAGCCTTTTCAATACAACCACTGAACTACACTCCAGGATAATCCAATACTCTTCTTATTTTTAACCATAACTGAAACTGGGTTAAATCCCCACATAGCTATTAATGAAATCCTACCTCCCCAGGTACAACATATTTTAATTAGACAGACTAGGAAAGGTGGTGGTGTTGCAGTTCTCTACTTTGATCTTCTCAACCTCCCCACTTCAAAACACCATTACTAAAGTGTCATCCTGCTGAATTAATTGTATTAAACTGTCACTTGAACTCCCACAAAAAGTTTGCTGTAGCCTCAATTTATATCCCACCTGGAAACAACATTCCAGTCCTCATAAATATACTTTCTTGGATCTCAGACAACATCTCCTATGAAACTATCATAATGGGAGATGTAAACATAGACTGGTCTAAACTTATGACAGTCTCCAAATATTAGTATTACCCTGCATGGCTTCACACAACTCATCACATCCCCAACTTGTATTAATAAACTCAGGCTCCACCTCTATCATTGATTGGATACTTACTACAGACCCTAAAGTTTACCACAACCCCTGCACCCTACCTTACTCCCTTAATGACCATCTATCCATTCACAACCAAAGACACTCTATCCAAATACCTATATCCCCCATATATAGAGCCCGCCATGTACATGAGCAGGGGGCATGTTTTAGATTTCATTATATGAACAGGGGCTTGTTTTAGATTTAATTATATGAACAGGGGGCATGTTTTAAATTTAATTATGTGAATCGGGGGCATGTTTTAGATTTAATTATATGAACAGGGGCATTTTTTAGATTGAATTATAGGAATAAGGGGCATGTTTTACACGTAATTTTATGAACAGGATCATGTTTTAGATGTAATTATATGAACAGGGGCATGTTTTAGATTTAATTATATGAAAGGGGGCATGTTTTTGATTTAATTATATGAGCAGGAGCATGATTTAGGTTTAATTATATGAACAGGGGCATGTTTTAGATTTAATTATATGAACAGGGGCATGTTTTAGATTTAATTATAGGAAGAGGGGCATGTTTTAGATTTACTTATATGAACAGGGGGCAAGTTTTAGATTTAATTATATAAACAGGGGGCATGTTTTAGATTTAATTATATGAACAGGGGGCATGTTTTAGATTTAATTATATGAACAAAGGTTATGTTTTATACTTAATTATTTGAACAGAGGTATGTTTTAAATTTAATTATATGAACATGGGCCATGTATTAGATTTAATTATATGAACAGGGGGGATGTTTTAGATTTAATTATATAAGCATGGGGCATCTTTTAGATTTAATTATATGAACAGGGGACATGTTTTAGATTTAATTATATGAACAGGGGCATGTTTTAGATTTAATTATATGAACAGAGGACATGTTTTAGATTTAATTATATGAACAGGGGCATGTTTTAGATTTAATTATATGAACAGGGGGCATGTTTTAGATTTAATTATATGAACAGGGGCATGTTTTAGATTTAATTATATGAACAGGGGGCATGTTTTAGATTTAAGTATATGAAGAGGGGCATGTTTTAGATTTAATTATATAAACAGGGGGCATGTTTTAGATTTAATTATATGAACGGGGGCATGTTTTAGATTTAATTATATGAATCGTGGGCCTGTTGT
Organism: Protopterus annectens; assembly: GCF_019279795.1. Classification (NCBI taxonomy): domain Eukaryota; kingdom Metazoa; phylum Chordata; order Ceratodontiformes; family Protopteridae; genus Protopterus; species Protopterus annectens. The sequence goes on along the minus strand of NC_056749.1, from coordinate 779,233,626 downwards.
AGATCTAATTATATGAACAGGGGGCATGTTTCAGATTTAATTATATGAACAGGGGGCATGTTTTAGATTTAATTATATGAACTGGGGGCATGTTTTAGATTTAATTATATGAACAGGGCATGTTTTAGATTTAATTATATGAACTGGGGGCATGTTTTAGATTTAATTATATGAACAGGGGGCATGTTTTAGATTTAATTATATGAACAGGGCATGTTTTGCATTTAATTATATGAACAGTGGACATGTTTTACAATTAATTATATGAACAGGGGCATGTTTTAGATTTAGTTATATGAACAGGGGGCATGTTTTACATTTAATTATATGAACATGGGGCATGTTTTAGATTTAATTATATGAACAGGGGGCATGTTTTAGATTTAATTATATAAACAGGGGGCATGTTTTAGATTTAATTATATGAACAGGGGCATGTTTTAGATTTAATTATATGAACAGGGGCATGTTTTAGATTCAAATAAAGGAACAGGGGCATGTTTTAGATTTACTTATATGAAGAGGGGGCATGTTTTAGATTTAATTATATAAACAGGGGGCGTGTTTTAGATTTAATTATATGAACA
>NC_056749.1:779188057-779232539 GCF_019279795.1 Protopterus annectens | reverse complement strand
TATATGACATGTTTTAGATTTAATTATATGAACAGGAGCATGTTTTAGATTTAATTATAGGAACAGGGGCATGTTTTAGATTTAATTAAATGAACAGGGGCCATGTTTTAGATTTAATTATATGAACAGGGGGCATGTTTTATATTTAATTATATGAAAAGGGGGCATGATTTAGATTTAATTATATGAATAAGGGGCATGTTATAGATTTAATTATATGAACAGGGGCTTGTTTTAGATTTAATTATAGGAACCTGGGTATGTTTTAGATTTAATGATATGAACAGGGGCATGTCTTAGATTTAATTATATGAACAGGACCATGTTTTAGATTTAATTATATGAACAATGGCGTGTTTTAGATTTAATTATAGGAACAGGGGCATGTTTTAGATTTAATTATATGAATAGGGGGCATGTTTTAGATTTAATTATATGAACAGGGGCATGTTGTAGATTTAATTATATGAACAGGGACATGTTTTAGATTTAATTATATGAACAGGGGGCATGTTTTAGACTTAATTATTTTCACAGGGGGCATCATTTAGATTTAATTATGTGAACGGGGGCATGTTTTTGATTTAATTATATGAACAGGGGAATGTTTCAGATTTAATTATATGAGCAGGATGCATGTTTTAGATTTAATTATATGAACAGGGGCATGTTTTAGATTTAATTATATGAACAGGGGCATGTTTTAGATTTAATTATATGAATGGGGGCATGTCTTAGATTTAATTATATGAACAGGGGCATGTTTTAGATTTAATTATATGAACAGGGGCATGTTTTAGATTTAATTATATGAACAGGGGCATGTTTTAGATTTAATTATATGAACAGGGGGCATGTTTTAGATTTAATTATATGAACAGGGGCATGTTTTAGATTTAATTATATGAACAGGGGCATGTTTTACATTTAATTATATGAACAGGGGCATGTTTTAGATTTAATTATATGAACAGGGGGCATGTTTTAGATTTAATTATATGAACAGGGGCATGTTTTAGATTTAATTATATGAACAGGGGCATGTTTTAGATTTAATTATATGAACAGGGGGCATGTTTTAGATTTAATTATATGAACAGGGGCATGTTTTAGATTTAATTATATGAACAGGGGGCATGTTTTACATTTAATTATATGAACAGGGGGCATGTTTTACATTTAATTATATGAATACGGGCATGTTTTAGATTTAATGATATGAACAGGGGCATGTTTTAGATATAGTTATATGAACAGGGAGCATGTTTGACATTTACTTATATGAACAGGGGCCTGTTTTAGATTTAATTATATGAACAGGGGCATGTTTAAATTTAGTTATATGAACTGGGGGCATGTTTTAGATTTAATTATATGAACAGGGGCATGTTTTAGATTTAATTATATGAACAGGGGCATGTTTTAGATTTAATTATATGAACAGGGGGCATGTTTTAGATTTAATTATATGAACAGGGGCATGTTTTAGATTTAATTATATGAACAGGGGCATGTTTTAGATTTAATTATATGAACAGGGGCATGTTTTAGATTTAATTATATGAACAGGGGGCATGTTTTAGATTTAATTATATGAACAGGGGGCATGTTTTAGATTTAATTATATGAACAGGGGCATGTTTTAGATTTAATTATATGAACAGGGACATGTTTTAGATTTAATTATATGAACAGGGGCATGTTTTAGATTTAATTATATGAACAGGGGCATGTTTTAGATTTAATTATATGAACAGGGGCATGTTTTAGATTTAATTATATGAACAGGGGCATGTTTTAGATTTAATTATATGAACAGGGGGCATGTTTTAGATTTAATTATATGAACAGGGGCATGTTTTAGATTTAATTATATGAACAGGGGCATGTTTTAGATTTAATTATATGAACACGGGCATGTTTTAGATTTAATTATATGAACAGGGGCATGTTTTAGATTTAATTATATGAACAGGGGCATGTTTTAGATTTAATTATATGAACAGGGGCATGTTTTAGATTTAATTATATGAACAGGGGCATGTTTTAGATTTAATTATATGAACAGGGGCATGTTTTAGATTTAATTATATGAACAGGGGCATGTTTTAGATTTAATTATATGAACAGGGGCATGTTTTAGATTTAATTATATGAACAGGGGGCATGTTTTAGATTTAATTATATGAACAGGGGCATGTTTTAGATTTAATTATATGAACAGGGGGCATGTTTTAGATTTAATTATATGAACAGGGGCATGTTTTAGATTTAATTATATGAACAGGGGCATGTTTTAGATTTAATTATATGAACAGGGGGCATGTTTTAGATTTAATTATATGAACAGGGGCATGTTTTAGATTTAATTATATGAACAGGGGCATGTTTTAGATTTAATTATATGAACAGGGGCATGTTTTAGATTTACTTATATGAACAGGGGCATGTTTTACTTTTAATTACATGAACAGGGGTCATGTTTTAGATTTAATTATATGAACAGTGGCATGTTTTAGATTTAGTTATATGAACAGGGGGCATGTTTTAGATTTAATTATATGAACAGGGGCAAGTTCTAGATTTAATTATATGAAAAGGGGCATGTTTTAGATTTAATTATATGAACAGGGGCATGTTTTAGATTTAATTATATGAACAGGGGCATGTTTTAGATTTAATTATATGAACAGGGGCATGTTTTAGATTTAATTATATGAACAGGGGCATGTTTTAGATTTAATTATATGAACAGGGGCAAGTTCTAGATTTAATTATATGAAAAGGGGCATGTTTTAGATTTAATTATATGAACAGGGGGCATGTTTTAGATTTAATTATATGAACAGGGGCATGTTTTAGATTTAATTATATGAACAGGGGGCATGTTTTAGATTTAATTATATGAACAGGGGCATGTTTTAGATTTAATTATATGAACAGGGGCATTTTTTAGATTTAATTATATGAACAGGGGCATGTTTTAGATTTAATTATATGAACAGGGGCATGTTTTAGATTTAATTATATGAACAGGGGGCATGTTTTAGATTTAATTATATGAACAGGGGCATGTTTTAGATTTAATTATATGAACAGGGGCATGTTTTAGATTTAATTATATGAACAGGGGCATGTTCTAGATTTAATTATTTGAACAGGGGCATGTTTTAGATTTAATTATATGAACAGGGGCATGTTTTAGATTTAATTATATGAACAGGAGCATGTTTTAGATTTAATTATATGAACAGGGGCATGTTTTAGATTTAATTATATGAACAGGGGCATGTTTTAGATTTAATTATATGAACAGGGGGCATGTTTTAGATTTAATTATATGAGCAGGTGGCATGTTTTAGATTTAATTATATGAACAGGGGCATGTTTTAGATTTAATTATATGAACAGGGGCAAGTTCTAGATTTAATTATATGAAAAGGGGCATGTTTTAGATTTAATTATATGAACAGGGGCATGTTTTAGGTTTAATTATATGAACAGGGGCATGTTTTAGATTTAATTATATGAACAGGGGCATGTTTTAGATTTAATTATATGAACAGGGGGCATGTTTTAGATTTAATTATATGAACAGGGGCATGTTTTAGATTTAATTATATGAACAGGGGCATGTTTTAGATTTAATTATATGAACAGGGGGCATGTTTTAGATTTAATTATATGAACAGGGGCATGTTTTAGATTTAATTATATGAACAGGGGGCATGTTTTAGATTTAATTATATGAACAGGGGCATGTTTTAGATTTAATTATATGAACAGGGGCATGTTTTAGATTTAATTATATGAACAGGGGGCATGTTTTAGATTTAATTATATGAACAGGGGCATGTTTTAGATTTAATTATATGAACAGGGGCATGTTTTAGATTTAATTATATGAACAGGAGCATGTTTTAGATTTAATTATATGAACAGGGGCATGTTTTAGATTTAATTATATGAACAGGGGCATGTTTTAGATTTAATTATATGAACAGGGGGCATGTTTTAGATTTAATTATATGAACAGGGGCATGTTTTAGATTTAATTATATGAACAGGGGGCATGTTTTAGATTTAATTATATGAACAGGGGCATGTTTTAGATTTAATTATATGAACAGGGGGCATGTTTTAGATTTAATTATATGAACAGGGGCATGTTTTAGATTTAATTATATGAACAGGGGCATGTTTTAGATTTAATTATATGAACAGGGGCATGTTTTAGATTTAATTATATGAACAGGGGCATGTTTTAGATTTAATTATATGAACAGGGGCATGTTTTAGATTTAATTATATGAACAGGGGGCATGTTTTAGATTTAATTATATGAACAGGGGCATGTTTTAGATTTAATTATATGAATGGGGGCATGTTTTAGATTTAATTATATGAACAGGGTCATGTTTTACATTTAATTATATGAATGGGGGCATGTTTTAGATTTAATTATATGAACAGGGGGCATGTTTTAGATTTAATTATATGAACAGGGGACATGTTTTAGATTTAATTATATGAACAGGAGCATGTTTTAGATTTAATTATAGGAACAGGGGCATGTTTTAGATTTAATTAAATGAACAGGGGCATGTTTTAGATTTAATTATATGAACAATGGCCATGTTTTAGATTTAATTAAATGAACAGGGGCCATGTTTTAGATTTAATTATATGAACAGGGGGCATGTTTTAGATTTAATTATCTGAAGATGGGCATGTTCTAGATTGAACTATATGAACGGGGGCATGTTTTATATTTAATTATATGAAAAGGGGACATGTTTTAGATTTAATTATATGAACAGGGGGCATGTTTTAGATTTAATTATATGAACAGGGGCATGTTTTAGATTTAATTATATGAACAGGGGCATGTTTTACATTTAATTATATGAACTGGGGGCATGTTTTAGATTTATACATATGAACAGGGGGCATGATTTAGATTTAATTATATGAACAGGGGCATGTTTTAGATTTAATTATATGAACAGGGGCATGTTTTAGATTTAATTATATGAACAGGGGGCATGTTTTAGATTTAATTATATGAACAGGGGCATGTTTTAGATTTAATTATATGAACAGGGGCATGTTTTAGATTTAATTATATGAACAGGGGGCATGTTTTAGATTTAATTATATGAACAGGGGCATGTTTTAGATTTAATTATATGAACAGGGGCATGTTTTAGATTTAATTATATGAACAGGGGCATGTTTTAGATTTAATTATATGAACAGGGGCATGTTTTAGATTTAATTATATGAACAGGGGGCATGTTTTAGATTTAATTATATGAACAGGGGGCATGTTTTAGATTTAATTATATGAACAGGGGCATGTTTTAGATTTAATTATATGAACAGGGGCATGTTTTAGATTTAATTATATGAACAGGAGCATGTTTTAGATTTAATTATATGAACAGGGGCATGTTTTAGATTTAATTATATGAACAGGGGCATGTTTTAGATTTAATTATATGAACAGGGGGCATGTTTTAGATTTAATTATATGAACAGGGGCATGTTTTAGATTTAATTATATGAACAGGGGGCATGTTTTAGATTTAATTATATGAACAGGGGCATGTTTTAGATTTAATTATATGAACAGGGGCATGTTTTAGATTTAATTATATGAACAGGGGGCATGTTTTAGATTTAATTATATGAACAGGGGCATGTTTTAGATTTAATTATATGAACAGGGGCATGTTTTAGATTTAATTATATGAACAGGTGCATGTTTTAGATTTAATTATATGAACAGGGGCATGTTTTAGATTTAATTATATGAACAGGGGCATGTTTTAGATTTAATTATAGGAACAGGGGCATGCTTTAGATTTAATTATATGAACAGTGGCATGTTTTAAATTTAATTATATGAACAGGGGCATGTTTTAGATTTAATTATATGAACAGGGGCATGTTTCAGATTTAATTATAGGAACAGGGGCATGTTTTAGATTTAATTATATGAACAGGGGCATGTTTTAGATTTAATTATATGAACAGGGGGCATGTTTTAGATTTAATTATATGAACAGGGGCATGTTTTAGATTTAATTATATGAACAGGGCATGTTTTAGATTTAATTATATGAACAGGGGCATGTTTTAGATTTAATTATATGAACAGGGGCATGTTTTAGATTTAATTATATGAACAGAGGCATGTTTTAGATTTAATTATAGGAACAGGGGCATGCTTTAGATTTAATTATATGAACAGGGGCATGTTCTAGATTTAATTATATGAACAGTGGCATGTTTTAAATTTAATTATATGAACAGGGGCATGTTTTAGATTTTATTATATGAACAGGGGGCATGTTGTAGACTTAATTATATGAATAGGTGCATGTTTTAGATTAAATTATATGAACAGGGGCATGTTTTAGATTTAATTATATGAACAGGGGGCATGTTTTAGATTTAATTATATGAACAGGGGGCATGTTTTAGATTTAATTATATGAACAGGGGGGCATGTTTTAGATTTAATTATATAAACAGGGGGCATGTTTTAGATTTAATTATATGAACAATGGCATGTTTTAGATTTAATTATAGGAACAGGGGCATGTTTTAGATTTAATTATATGAATAGGGGGCATGTTTTAGATTTAATTATATGAACAGGGGCATGTTTTAGATTTAATTATATGAACAGGGGCATGTTTTAGGTTTAATTATATGAGCAGGGGGCATGTTTTAGATTTAATTATATGAACAGGGGCATGTTTCAGATTTAATTATATGTACAGGGGGCATGTTTTAAATTTAATTATATGAACAGGGGCATGTTTCAGATTTAATTATATGTACAGGGGACATGTTTTAAATTTAATTATGTGAATGGGGGCATGTTATAGATTTAATTATAGGAATAGGGGGCATGTTTTACATGTAATTATATGAACAGGGGCATGTTTTAGAATTAATTATATGAAAAGGGGGCATGTTTCAGATTTAATTATATGAACAGGGGCATGTTTTAGATTTAATTATAGAAACAGGGACATGTTTCAGATTTACTTATATGAACGGGAGCGTGTTTTAGATTTAATTATATGAACAGGGGCAAGTTTTAGATATAATTATATGAACAGGGGCATGTTTTAGATTTAATTATATGAACAAGGGGCATGTTTTAGATTTAATTATATGAACAGGGGGCATGTTTTAGATTTAATTATATGAACAGGGGCAAGTTTTACATATAATTATATGGATAGGGGGCATGTTTTAGATTTAATTATATGAACAGGGGGCATGTTTTAGATTTAATTATATGAACAGGGTGCATGCTTTAGATTTAATTATATGAACTGGGGGCATGTTTTAGATTTCATTATATGAACAGGGGCATGTTTTACATTTAATTATATGAACAGGGGCATGTTTTAGATTTAATTATATGAACAGGAGCATGTTTTAGATTTAATTATATGAACAGGGGCATGTTTTAGATTTAATTATATGAACAGGGGGCATGTTTTAGATTTAATTATATGAACAGGGGCATGTTTTAGATTTAATTATATGAACAGGGGGCATGTTTTAGATTTAATTATATGAACAGGGTCATGTTTTACATTTAATTATATGAACGGGGCATGTTTTAGAATTAATTATATGAACAGGGGGCATGTTTTAGATTTAATTATATGAACAGGGACATGTTTTAGATTTAATTATATGAACAGGGGCATGTTTTAGATTTAATTATATGAACAGGGCATGTTTTAGATTTAATTATATGAAAAGGGGCATGTTTTAGATTTAATTATATGAACAGGGGCATGTTTTAGGTTTAATTATATGAAAAGTGGGTATGTTTTAGATTTAATTATATGAACAGGGGGCATGTTTTTGATTTAATTATATGAACAAGGGGCATGTTTTAGATTTAATTTTATGAACAGGGGCATGTTTTAAATTTACTTATTATGAAAGGGGCCATGTTTTAGATTTAATTATATGAACAGTTGGCATGTTTTAGTTTTAATTATATGAACAGGGGCATTTTTTAGATTTAATTATATGAACAGGTGGCATGTTTTAGACTTAATTATAGGAACCTGGGTATGTTTTAGATTTAATGATATGAACAGGGGCATGTCTTAGATTTAATTATATGAACAGGGGCCATGTTTTACATTTAATTATATGAAGACGAGGCATGTTTTAGATTTAATTATATGTACAGGAGCATGTTTCAGATTTAATTATAGGAACAGGGGCATGTTTTAGATTTAATTATATGAACAGTGGCATGTTTTAGATTTAGTTATATGAACAGGGGCATGTTTTAGATTTAATTATATGAACAGGGTGCATGTTTTAGATTTAATTATATGAACAGGGGCATGTTTTAGATTTAATTATATGAACAGGGGCATGTTTTAGATTTAATTATATGAACAGGGGGCATGTTTTAGATTTAATTATATGAGCAGGGGCATGTTTTAGATTTAATTATATGAACAGGGGCATGTTTTAGATTTAATTATAGGAATAGGGGGCATGTTTTCCATGTAATTATATGAACAGGGGCATGTTTTAGATGTAATTATATGAACAGGGGCATGTTTTAGAATTAATTATATGAACAGGGGGCATGTTTTAGATTTAATTATATGAACAGGGGCATGTTTTAGATTTAATTATATGAACAGGGGGCATGATTTAGATTTTATTATATGAACAGGGGCATGTTTTAGATTTAATTATATGAATGGGGGCATGTTTTAGATTTAATTATATGAACAGGGGGCATGTTTTAGATTTAATTATATGAACAGGGGGCATGTTTTAGATTTAATTATATGAACAGGGGCATGTTTTAGATTTAATTATATGAACAGGAGCATGTTTTAGATTTAATTATAGGAACAGGGGCATGTTTTAGATTTAATTAAATGAACAGGGGCCATGTTTTAGATTTAATTATATGAACAGGGGCATGTTTTAGATTTAATTATATGAACAGGGGCATGTTTTAGATTTAATTATAGGAACAGGGGGCATGTTTTAGATTTAATTATATGAACAGGGGCAAGTTTTAGATTTAATTATATGAAGAAGGGGGCATATTTTAGATTTAATTATATGAACAGGGGGCATGTTTTAGATTTAGTTATATGAACAGGGGCATGTTTTAGATTTAATTATATGAACAGGGACATGTTTTAGATTTAATTATATGAACAGGGGCATGATATACATTTAATTATATGAACAGGAGCATGTTTTAGATTTAATTATATGAACAGGGGCATGTTTTAGATTTAATTATATGAACAGGGGGCATGTTTTAGATTTAATTATATGAACAGGGGCATGTTTTAGATTTAATTATATGAACAGAGGGCATGTTTTAGATTTAATTATATGAACAGGGGGCATGTTTTAGATTTAATTATATGAACAGGGGCAAGTTCTAGATTTAATTATATGAAAAGGGGCATGTTTTAGATTTAATTATATGAACAGGGGGCATGTTTTAGATTTAATTATATGAACAGGGGCATGTTTTAGATTTAATTATATGAACAGGGGCATGTTTTAGATTTAATTATATGAACAGGGGGCATGTTTTAGATTTAATTATATGAACAGGGGCATGTTTTAGATCCAAATATATTAAAAGGGGCTTGTTTTAGATTTAATTATAGGAACCTGGGTATGTTTTAGATTTAATGATATGAACAGGGGCATGTCTTAGATTTAATTATATGAACAGGACCATGTTTTAGATTTAATTATATGAACAGGGGGCATGTCTTAGATTTAATGATATGAACAGGGGCATGTCTTAGATTTAGTTATATGAACAAGGGGCATGTTTTACATTTAATTATATGAATGGGGCATGTTTTAGAATTAATTATATGAACAGGGGGCATGTTTTAGATTTAATTATATGAACAGGGACATGTTTTAGATTTAATTATATGAACAGGGGCATGATATACATTTAATTATATGAACAGGAGCATGTTTTAGATTTAATTATAGGAACAGGGACATGTTTTAGATTTAATTAGATAAACAGGGGGCATGTTTATGATTTAATTATATGAACAGGGGCCAGTTTAAGATTTAATTATATGAACAGGGGCATGTTTTAGATTTAATTAAATGAACAGGGGCCATGTTTTAGATTTAATTATATGAACAGGGGCATGTTTTAGATTTAATTATATGAACAGGGGCATGTTTTAGATTTAATTATATGAACAGGGGCATGTTTTAGATTTAATTATATGAACAGGGGCATGTTTTAGATTTAATTATATGAACAGGGGCATGTTTTAGATTTAATTATATGAACAGGGGGCATGTTTTAGATTTAATTATATGAACAGGGGGCATGTTTTAGATTTAATTATATGAACAGGGCATGTTTTAGATTTAATTATATGAACAGGGGCATGTTTTAGATTTAATTATATGAACAGGGGGCATGTTTTAGATTTAATTATATGAACAGGGGCATGTTTTAGATTTAATTATATGAACGGGGCATGTTTTAGATTTAATTATATGAACAGGGGCATGTTTTAGATTTAATTATATGAACAGGGGCATGTTTTAGATTTAATTATATGAACAGGGGGCATGTTTTAGATTTAATTATATGAACAGAGGCATGTTTTAGATTTAATTATAGGAACAGGGGCATGCTTTAGATTTAATTATATGAACAGGGGCATGTTCTAGATTTAATTATATGAACAGTGGCATGTTTTAAATTTAATTATATGAACAGGGGCATGTTTTAGATTTAATTATATGAACAGGGGGCATGTTTTAGATTTAATTATATGAACAGGGGCATGTTTTAGATTTAATTATATGAACAGGGGGCATGTTTTAGATTTAATTATATGAACAGGTGCATGTTTTAGATATAGTTATATGAACAGGGAGCATGTTTTAGATTTACTTATATGAACAGGGGCCTGTTTTAGATTTAATTATATGAACAGGGGCAAGTTCTAGATTTAATTATATGAACAGAGGCATGTTTTAGATTTAATTATAGGAACAGGGGCATGCTTTAGATTTAATTATATGAACAGGGGCATGTTCTAGATTTAATTATATGAACAGTGGCATGTTTTAAATTTAATTATATGAACAGGGGCATGTTTTAGATTTAATTATATGAACAGGGGGCATGTTTTAGATTTAATTATATGAACAGGGGCATGTTTTAGATTTAATTATATGAACAGGGGGGCATGTTTTAGATTTAATTATATGAACAGGGGACATGTTTTAGATTTAATTATATGAACACGGGGCATGTTTTACATTTAATTATATGAACAGGGGCATGTTTTACATTTAATTATAGGAACAGGGACATGTTTTAGATTTAATTAGATGAACAGGGGCATGTTTTAGATTTAATTATATGAACAGGGGCATGTTTTAGATTTTATTATATGAACAATGGCCATGTTTTACAATTAATTATATGAAGACGGGGCATGTTTTAGATTTAATTATATGAACAGGGGCATGTCTTAGATTTAATTATATGAACAGGACCATGTTTTAGATTTAATTATATGAACAGGGGGCATGTTTTCGACTTAATTATTTTCACAGGGGGCATCATTTAGATTTAATTATGTGAACGGGGGCATGTTTTAGATTTAATTATGTGAACGGGGGCATGTTTTTGATTTAATTATATGAACAGGGGAATGTTTCAGATTTAATTATATGAACAGGGGCATGTTTTAGATTTAATTATATGAACAGGGGCATGTTTTAGATTTAATTATATGAAGAAGGGGCATGTTTTAGATTTAATTATTTGAACAGGGGCATGTTTTAGATTTAATTATATGAACTGGGGCATGTTTTAGATTTAATTATATGAACAGGGGCATGTTTTAGATTTAATTATATGAACAGGGGGCATGTTTTAGATTTAATTATATGAACAGGGGGCATGTTTTAGATTTAATTATATGAACAGGGGCATGTTTTAGATTTAATTATATGAACAGAGGCATGTTTTAGATTTAATTATATGAACTGGGGGCATGTTTTAGATTTAAATATATGAACAGGGGGCATGTTTTAGATTTAATTATATGAATAGGAGGCATGTTTTACTTTTAATTACATGAACAGGGGTCATGTTTTAGATTTAATTATATGAACAGTGGCATGTTTTAGATTTAGTTATATGAACAGGGGCATGTTTTAGATTTAATTATATGAACAGGGGGCATGTTTTAGATTTAATTATATGAACAGGGGCATGTTTTAGATTTAATTATATGAACAGGGGGCATGTTTTAGATTTAATTATATGAACAGGGGCATGTTTTAGATTTAATTATATGAACGGGGCATGTTTTAGAATTAATTATATGAACAGGGGCATGCTTTAGATTTAATTATATGAACAGGGGCATGTTTTAGATTTAATTATATGAACAGGGGCATGTTTTAGATTTAATTATATGAACAGGGTTTTTTTGATTTAATTATATGAACAGGGGCATGTTTTAGATTTAATTATATGAACAGGGGCATGTTTTAGATTTAATTATATGAACAGGGGCATGTTTTAGATTTAATTATATGAACAGGGGCATGTTTTAGATTTAATTATATGAACAGGGGCATGTTTTAGATTTAATTATATGAACAGGGGCATGTTTTAGATTTAATTATATGAACAGGGGCATGTTTTAGATTTAATTATATGAACAGGGGCATGTTTTAGATTTAATTATATGAACAGGGGGCATGTTTTAGATTTAATTATATGAACAGGGGGCATGTTTTAGATTTAATTATATGAACAGGGGCATGTTTTAGATTTAATTATATGAACAGGGGCATGTTTTAGATTTAATTATATGAACAGGAGCATGTTTTAGATTTAATTATAGGAACAGGGGCATGTTTTAGATTTAATTATATGAACAGGGGCATGTTTTAGATTTAATTATATGAACAGTGGGCATGTTTTAGATTTAATTATATGGACAGGGGACATGATTTAGATTTTATTATATGAACAGGGTCATGTTTTACATTTAATTATATGAACGGGGCATGTTTTAGAATTAATTATATGAACAGGGGGCATGTTTTAGATTTAATTATATGAACAGGGGCATGTTTTAGATTTAATTATATGAACAGGGGCATGTTTTAGATTTAATTATATGAACAGGGGGCATGTTTTAGATTTAATTATATGAACAGGGGCATGTTTTAGATTTAATTATATGAACAGGGGCATGTTTTAGATTTAATTAGATAAACAGGGGGCATGTTTATGATTTAATTATATGAACAGGGGCCAGTTTAAGATTTAATTATATGAACAGAGGGCATGTTTTAGATTTAATTATCTGAAGAGGGGCATGTTCTAGATTGAACTTTCTGAACGGAGCATGTTTTATATTTAATTATATGAAAAGGGGGCATGTTTTAGATTTAATTATATGAAAAGGTGCATGTTTTAGATTTAATTATATGAACATGGTTTATGTTTTAGATTTAGTTATATGAAGAGGGGCATGTTATAGATTTAATTATGTGAATAGGTGCATGTTTTAGATTTAATTATATGAATAGGGGTCATGTTTTAAATTTAATTATATGAACAGGGGCATGTTTTAGATTTAATTATATGAACAGGGGCATGTTTTAGATTTAATTATATGAACAGGGGCATGTTTTAGATTTAATTATATGAACAGGGGGCATGTTTTAGATTTAATTATATGAACAGGGGCATGTTTTAGATTTAATTATATGAACAGGGGCATGTTTTAGATTTAATGATATGAACAGGTGCATGTTTTAGATATAGTTATATGAACAGGGAGCATGTTTTAGATTTACTTATATGAACAGGGGCCTGTTTTAGATTTAATTATATGAACAAGGGCATGTTTAAATTTAGTTATATGAACAGGGGCATGTTTTAGATATAGTTATATGAACAGGGAGCATGTCTTAGATTTAATTATATGACCAGGGGGCATGTTTTAGATTTAATTATATGAACAGGGGCATGTTTTAGATTTAATTATATGAACAGGGGCATGTTTTAGATTTAATTATATGAACAGGGTCATGTTTTAGATTTAATTATATGAACAGGGGCCATGTTTTAGATTTAATTATATGAACAGGGGCATGTTTTAGATTTAATTATATGAACAGGGGCATGTTTTAGATTTAATTATATGAACAGGGGCATGTTTTAGATTTAATTATATGAACAGGGGCATGTTTTAGATTTAATTATATGAACAGGTGGCATGTTTTAGATTTAATTATATGAACAGGGGCATGTTTTAGATTTAATTATATGAACAGAGGGCATGTTTTAGATTTAATTATATGAACAGGGGGCATGTTTTAGATTTAATTATATGAACAGGGGCATGTTTTAGATTTAATTATATGAACAGGGGCATGTTTTAGATTTAATTATTTGAACAGGGGCATGTTTTAGATTTAATTATATGAACAGAGGGCATGTTTTAGATTTAATTATATGAACAGGGGCATGTTTTAGATTTAATTATATGAACAGGGGCATGTTTTAGATTTAATTATATGAACAGGGGCATGTTTTAGATTTAATTATATGAACAGAGGGCATGTTTTAGATTTAATTATATGAAGAGGGGCATGTTTTAGATTTAATTATATGAACGGGGCATGTTTTAGATTTAATTATATGAACAGGGGGCATGTTTTAGATTTAATTATATGAACAGGGGCATGTTTTAGATTTAATTATATGAACAGGGGGCATGTTTTAGATTTAATTATATGAACAGGGGCATGTTTTAGATTTAATTATATGAACAGGGGCATGTTTTAGATTTAATTATATGAACAGGGGCATGTTTTAGATTTAATTATATGAACAGGGGGCATGTTTTAGATTTAATTATATGAACAGGGGCAAGTTTTAGATATAATTATATGAACAGGGAGCGTGTTTTAGATTTAATTATATGAACAGGGGCAAGTTTTAGATATAATTATATGAACAGGGGCATGTTTTAGATTTAATTATATGAACAGGGGCATGTTTTAGATTTAATTATATGAACAGGGGGCATGTTTTAGATTTAATTATATGAACAGGGGCATGTTTTAGATTTAGTTATATGAACATTGTGCATGTTTTATATTTTATTATATGAACAGGTGGCATGTTTTAGATTTAGGTATATGAACAGGGGCATGTTTTAGATTTAATTATATGAACAAGGGGCATGTTTTAGATTTAATTATATGAACAGGGGCATGTTTTAGATTTAATTATATGAACAGGGGCATGTTTTATATTTTATTATATGAACAGGTGGCATGTTTTAGATTTAGGTATATGAACAAAGGCATATCTTATATTTAATGATATGAAAAGAGGCATGAGTTAAGTTTAATTATATGAACAGGAGCATGTTTTAGATTTAATTATATGAACAGGGGGCATGTTTTAGATTTAATTATATGAACAGGGGGCATGTTTTAGATTTAATTTTATGAGCAGGAGGCATGTTTTAGATTTCATTTTTATGAAAGGGGCATGTTTTTGATTTAATTATATGAACAGGAGCATGTTTTAGATTTAATTATATGAACAGGGGGCATGTTTTAGATTTAGTTATATAGACACAGCATGTTTTAGATTTAATTATATGAACAGGGGCATGTTTTAGATTTAATTATAGGAACAGGGGGCATGTTTTAGATTTAATTATATGAACAGGGGCATGTTTTAGATTTAATTATATGAACAGGGGGCATGTTTTAGATTTAATTATATGAACAGGGGCATGTTTTAGATTTAATTATATGAACAGGGGCATGTTTTAGATTTAATTATATGAACAGGGGCATGTTTTAGATTTAATTATATGAACAGGGGCATGTTTTAGATTTAATTATATGAACAGGGGCATGTTTTAGATTTAATTATATGAACAGGTAGCATGTTTTAGATTTAATTATATGAACAGGGGCATGTTTTAGATTTAATTATATGAACAGGGGCATGTTTTAGATTTAATTATATGAACAGGGGGCATGTTTTAGACTTAATTATTTGAACAGGGGCATGTTTTAGATTTAATTATATGAACAGGGGGCATGTTTTAGATTTAATTATATGAAGAGGGGGCATGTTTTAGATTTAATTGTATGAGCAGGGGTGCATGTTTTAGATTTAATTTTATGAGCAGGGGGCATGTTTTAGATTTAATTATATGAACAGGGGCAGGTTTTAGAGTTAATTATATGAACAGGGGGCATGTTTTTGATTTAATTATATGAACACGGGGTATGTTTTAGATTTAATTATATGAACAGGGGTAAGTTTTAGATTTAATTATATGAACTGGGGGCATGTTTTAGATTTAATTATATGAACAGGGTGCATGTTTTAGATTTAATTATATGAACATTGGGAATGTTGTAGATCTAATTATATGAACAGGGGCATGTTTTAGATTTAATTATATGAACTGGGGGCATGCTTTAGATTTAATTATATGAACAGGTGGGCGTGTTTTACATTTAATTATATGAACGGGGGGCATGTTTTACATTTCATTTTATGGTTGGAGCCCAATACATTGTGATTTGCACAAAATGACAGAATTGATGGTGTAGTCTTTCTTTTGACCTTCAATTAAGGTGTTTTCAGTGTAAACCTTTTGTTTATTAATCATTACAAACTGAGAATTTATATTTGCATGAATGCATCCCCAACAGGTGAGTGCCTTGTATAGATTAAGGTTTTGAAAATGTCCTAATTGTATAGAGGATGGCCCAGAGTTCTATAACAGTCTAACTTCCTTATTTGATGAATGTGGCTGTCTGTTGATGGCCTTTCTGGCTGAATGTAATGAAAAGAATCTGGCAGAATTAAAGAATGACATCAAAATACCTGACTCTTCCTTGAATAGAGATTTATTGTTTGACTTTAAACGTACTGAATATAATCATGTTTTGGGGAACATTGACACTTCCATTTACAAAATCAAAATTAGGAAGGGTAAAAAATTAGTGCATGACCAAAATGAATATTCTAAAGAAAATGCTTACCCCAAACCACAATTTAGGGGGAACCAGCATACAGCAGGTTTTTTATTTACTTCTAATAGTTAGTGCCCTAACACAGTTTATGCTAATGATAATGAGAATCTGTCTAGTGAAGGAGGGGCAAATATTAATTTTTTAGAGGCAGAACAATTTCCACCACTGTGCCATTCCAAGAGAGTAGCACAGAAGCACAGGAACCAAGTCACATGCAATTCATTCCATCACAGGACATCCCATTATGGCCTGACAACTTGCATGCCAAGAAGAGAGGTTGACCCCATTCTTAACAAGCATTTGTTCAGATAATTCTGCTAACTTTTCATCTGGGGATTACAAAAGTACACTTGACAATGGTTTTTGGTTAGACCTTGGACATGAGCCTCTAGTTGTTGAATATTCAGGCTTTAAAACATAACTACAGCCAACTAAATATGACTGAGAGACTGATTTTTTTTAATAAAGGTTTCACCTTTCTACCATGGAGAAGGATTGATGTTGAGGAGGTGTTAATATATTTAAAATTGTATGTTTGTAAACTGAGTGTATAATTTTGAGCTGAAGAACAAAATACAGCATGCAAATCTGGTAATGTTTTTGTCAGGAAAAGTATCTGTAATCCACCCTTGCATCCCATTTTGCAACTTTTTGAAATAGTTTGCAAAAGGGATGTCAGAAATTGTTATGAAAATGATACCACTACATTTTATAAATGAATAAAGAAGAAACAGCTCTTAAAGGAGTTAATTAATCATAAGGCAGTCAGATTTATGACACCCAATAAAGGTGAGGGCATTGTTTTGGTGAATGCTAGTTGTGATGCCCATGCCCTGGCCCAGCAATCAAGGACCCTCAATCTTCACCACTATCTCCAGTGAGGGCCATCTCATATAGGAGGAAAGGATAACAAATACACACAGTAAAGTGCAATTTCCCTTAAGAGCACACAGAGATTATAGTCAGTCCAGGGCTAGTTGCTCCCTTGCTCTCCAGGTCCCCAATAAGACTCCCCACTGGCACAGCTATAGGGTCCAGATCTCAGCCAGCTGTGCAAGCTAATATCTTCAGCACCCTCTCTGTCCAACCAGTGCTTTGTGTCCCTGACCAAGTAGCTGACACGCACACACTTTGAGATAAGAGTTTATACAACCACACAGATACTTCTAGGTAAGGCTGGCACGGGTTTTCATTTGCCCTTTTGCCTAGACTATATGGTAGAAATCATTGCCACCACCCAGGTAATATCTATCAGCTACTCAAAGGCCCTTAAAAGGCTGTCCAATTATTATTGTGCAATATTATTATCCAGTTGGTGGTATGACTAAACAGTCAAGGCTTATAAGAGGGACTTTGCACATGATCCCTATATACATCCAATCTACTCTTAGAGCTTAACTTATCTCTACACAAAACAGCCACAGTTGAAAGGTTTTAAAATATTTAATAATAAATAATAAAAAAACAAGACAATACTTCCTACTACACAGTGTTAGTCAAGAGTTCAGAGATCACAGAGAAATACTTAAAATAATTCTGTAGTACAGTTCTGACACCACAGAAAAAACACGTAGTCTAATCTTTCTAGTTTCTAGCTATTTCTAAGAGAAAACACAAGTCTAAGATAACTTACATATAGAACACAGGCAGAGTGCTGATGAGTTGGATGGTCAAGACAAAATTGCACAATGCTCTCTGATTCTCTCTGTTTTTAAAATCACATTCCTGGCTCCCATTACATCATTTTTCACACTTTCCTGGGTACCCAGGCTAACAGAAACTGCATTTACATTCTTAACATCTCCTTTTGTTATCTTGCAGCTGGTCAGGAAGCAGAGCAATAAAAATACATTTGTATGTTTAAATCTAGCAATTTAACTCTTGGTTAAAATAATAGAAACAATGTTTTCACCTAGACTGGACAGAGCCAACTTTAAGATCAAAGACAGTCCTAAAATGCTTGACTTACCTTCCATACAGCAGATTGCACTGTTATTACATTTTTTTCAGTTTCACATGTAACTCTATTTTTACCATTTAAGACAACAAGCCTGTGGTTTACATTAATATTTACAAATGACAGCATTATCTATAAAATTCTGTCTGGCTAGGCTGGCAGCCTTCACACTATTGATTACACTAGTAGGATGTTTGATATATTAAATAATGCCTCACAATACACCGAGGTTTCTATTAATGACATTTTTTGAGCATATTACAAGACTTATTTGTTTCTACAGGATTTATTAGATCAAAATACTATTGATTATGGGTTATACAAATTGTTAAAAGTGGATTTTTCTTTAACTCTGACTACCTTTGAGATGCCAAAGATACATACAAGTTTCACCAATCTTCCCATGCACCCAGCTGTGGGTGACTCTACTTCCAAAATACACCCCTTTGATGGCTTCCTCAAAACAATTCCTAATGGTTACTCACACATTTGAAAAGATTGACAGCATGTTTAAAGAATATCAAGCAAGAGTTATATACCATCACACATTATTAATCACAACAGTAGATGTGCTGGATGTTTTCACATATTCCACATGAAGCAGGAATTAACTGGTTTAGAGATGCTTGTCGCAGGTTGGATTTTTTATCTAACCAAGAAGTAAACATAGTGTATGAGTTCATTGAAATTATTGTTTTTAATAATTTCATATTTTTTGATGGGCAATACTTTAGGCAGGCTAAGGGTGTGGCTATGGAGGTGGCCTGCTTTCTGTTTTGTGTTAACCTTATACTTTGGTACTGGGAACAGAATCTGGTATTTAAATCCATTTTTATGGAACATATTGTTGCATTTTTGGATGATATATTTATTTTATAGAAAGGAGTCACTTTACAGTTCGGGGACTTTGTTAACTTTTTAGGTACAACTACTGCCTTTTTAAAATATACTTACATTTTTGGACAGCATTAATTATTTAGATGTCATTATTGACAAGGATAAATTGAACCAGCTATTTTCCTCTAAATTGTTTAGAAAGACCACATTTCCAAATATTTTTTTTTTTTTTTTTTTTTTTTGCATTTCTGTAGTAACCAACCTATGTTTCAAAAATGAGGGTTGGTTAAAGAATAGATGGCACAGGGATCAGTTGGTTAAAGGACAGATGGTACACTCCTCAGTCCTAGGACCCCTCCTGTTCGGCATATACTTCTCAGAGGTACAGGCAAGCACAGGAGGACTATGGCTGACCAGGTTTGCAGATGACTGCAGACTAGGAGCTATAATTGACTCTCCGACTGACACAGACATCCTCCAAAAGGGTCTCACTGAGATGGACACCTGGTGTCAAAATGATGACCTCAAGCTAAATGCCAAAAAGTGCATAGTCATCCCCTTTGGACAAAACAAAGTACCCACAAACTACCACATAGGTGGTAGTCCCCTAAATACAGAAGACGTAATAAGGGATCTGGGGACCCAAGTAGATAGTAAACTCTCCATTGATAATCACATTGCCAGAGTGGCTAGAAAATCCTTCTAAGTGGCACACCTTATCACTAAAGGGTTTGCATCCAGATCAAAATAGGTAATTGTGCCCTTCTACTCATCGCTCATCAGCCCCATCATAGAATACAATGCCCCATTTGGGATGTATCTTACAAGACACCTGCAACAGCTGGAAAGACCACAGAAGTACCTCACCAAGAGGATCACTGGCCTCAAACAGATGCCCTATGCAGCTCGACTGAAGAAACTCCAGCTGTACTCGGTTGCATACTGCCTACTCAGAGGTGATCTCTGCCTGACATACAAGGCCATGTCCAACCCAGAACTGATGGACATGCTCCATCTAAAGAAAAGCTTATCACCTCGAGCCACATGCTCTAGGGATCTAAACCTCACCACAATAATAAATAGGACGTGCTGGATGGATAGATTCCTTTCACAGATTTCCCATGCTTTGGAACAAGATTCCAATCTACATTAGGCAGAGCTCCTCACTAACACTCTTCAAGAGAAACCTTGACGAGTGGATGGGAAACAGAAAGTTTACCCCAGAGATCACTTCAGTGGATCTGCTGGACAGAGACACAGGGAACTAATCTAAGGGGGTGGCGAAAGCCAGCACATTCTGGCTAGGCTTATAAATGCCTTCAGGCAGATAGCCTAGTACCTACCTATGAATCTATGAACAGGTCCAGACTAATTTCTGAAGATATACGGCTCTTAATTGAGGTTGACAAGCTTAGCAATATGTGGAATGAGCTTATCCTTGGACTATGTTGCAACAGGTAAAAATGACATTATTAGGAAAAGAAAAGATTGCATTTTGTTCCTTTATTGAGTATCGGTTTACCTGAAGACACCTCTCATTGTTTTAGTACAGCAAGGCACGAACAAGGAAGAAGTTGTGACAATTGTGAGTTGACAATAGGGATTAGGTATGGCAATGGTAGTGACATCAAACAAATCTTAGCCAATGACTGGAAATGCATTAAGTATGATAAAGAATGCAGTAAGCATTTAGGTGACCAACCTGGATTCATTTATAAATGTCAGCATAATTTAAAAAGGAAACTTGAATCTGGGGATGATAAAACTAAATGCAACCCTGGGATGAAAAAATGAAGTGCTTGTACATATTGTAAATATATTTAGGAGGGCCAGAATATTAGATGAAAATCCAGCAGTTATGAATTGAATATTAATGGACACCTTGACTGTAATAATAATAATAATAATGTCTGCTTGTTTCTTTGTAATTCCTATCATTCTTTCTGCATAGGAAAAACTGATTGTATAAAAGAGACAAATTTACAAATACTGCTATGATGTTATTAAATGTAGTACTAATAACATATTATATAAACATAAAGAACGGAATGTACTAGTAATACAATGTTTTTGTCTTAGAAACAGTGGAATTGATTCTCAGGGGAGGACAGCTAAGACTGGATGCTAGTAGGTTTAAGTGATATTGCTTCAATTAGTAGTGTTCTCAAACTCAGATCAGCCAAGTTATGATTTTAAGATTAGTATTTTTTATGATATCAAGTTTTAAATCCACTCGGATGGAGTTGTATAATTATTTTTAATAAGTTTTATATTGTTTACGATTTTGACAGTTTTTTATTTGTCTTTCAGCATTTGGGCTTTATAACTGCTTCATAGATATTCATGTATCTGTCATGTGATGGGCTTATATAAAGAAACTCACTTTTGGGGCGGTGATCTGTTCTGAAGAAGTCCATATGATTTTTGAACAGAAGCACTTGACTTTTAAATTTCCAGTAAACTATTTTTGTATTTATAGGATCCACTCTGCTTTTTTTTTCTACAGCTGGACTGTGGTGGATGTGGATGTCCTCGTGTTTTTTGTTATCTGTTTATTTTTGTGAGGGTCTCCAAATTCTTCCTGGTTAATAGCAACTCAGTTGTGTACAGAGCAGCACTGCCTTATTGATTAACCTTAGCCTACACAAAGTGTAGGTCCCTCTTGTAGTCTGAGTGCTACCAGCACAGTCCAATCAAATTAACCCCTTCCCTTCCCTAATAAAACATGCAGTAAGAGCTTGCTATCATGGACGGGCAGTTTCCCATCATCTCCCTGGCCAGCCTGATAGACATGGGCATCCTCAGGCAATGTAGCAATTGTCTCATGTATACTGATAACCACTTACTCCTGAAACAAACAAACACTTTATGTGAGAGATGTAGTTATACTATGAAATTTGAGGCAATACTCTCACATAAGGATAAACTAAATGCAAAGCAGGTTGTTAGCACACACACACACACACACACACACACACACACACACACACACACACACACACACACACACACACACATACACACTTCTTGCACCCAATAAGGACATGACACATAAACCCACATATGTGGAGGTACTCACTAGTAACTTAACAAAAGATCAGAGGCCTCCCAAACAGAAATGACTTACACATTTAACAATGCAAAATTCAACCACAGTACATAATAACACACACACACACACACACACACACACACACACACACACACACACACACACACACACACACACCAGTGCCAACAAATAAGCCCATAAAATGTAACACCACAAAACATAATGCTTTGGTCATAGATGACTACACTGTGAAACGCACAGATGTTCCCCTCACCAAGCTGGAAATGAAGCAGGTTACGGTTAGATGCCTGTCAGGTGCCAGGATCCATCAAGACACTCAAGTCACTCAACCACAAGTACTGGCATGACACCGTCATAGTCCATGTGGGGGTTAATGATTTGAGACGTACCTCACTAGACTATATGAACAGAGACATGACTAAACTCTCAGATTATGTGTCAGAGACAGGTATAAGCCTAGCCTTAAGCAGAATTCTACCTTCTCCAAGGATGATGCCACAATACAAACAAAAAATGATTGACTTTAACAATTGGCTCAGCTTCTGGTGTCAGCTGAAGGAGATCCAGTATATGCCAGCCTGGGAAGACATGATCAACACTCCTCGTTGCTTTACCAGAGATGGACTGTGCCTGTCTTCTCTAGGCTTTCTGATACTGGGAAAGGCATTAGCCACACCTATTATGCTTTTTTTAGGTTGTGTCAAAATAGCCAACCTCCCAACATAACAAAATCCTCTCTAGATAAACTCATGGTATTGCTGCCTAATGCTAGGAGTCTAAACAAAAAACTGCACTCTCTGGAAGCACTCCTCATTTTGGAGGATATGGCATCTGTACGGTCACAGAGACACGGTTCAAAGGTACAGAAAGCACCCCAGTCATGCAGGGCTTCAATGTTTTCTGTGCATTTAGACCACAATCTGAGCATGGAAGAACCAAAAGAGGAGGTGCATTCATCTTCATTAAGGACAAGTACACCTTGAGACTGGTCAGACAGTATGGCTCTCTTGAGCTACTCCATGTCCAATTAACTACAGGCAAAGCTCCCTACTACATCATAGCTAGCTATAGGTCCCCCACCATGAAAAAAGAAAAGCATACCACATACTTGGACTTACTGCATTCACTTCTTGAAATTCACAAAACACCAACAACAAACTATAAAATCCACAATAAAAAGCGGCAGAACCCAGAAACGGCAACTAGTCCAACTTTATTCACTAAAATAACCACAATTAATGCTTTCATCTGTGATAAACAGACTTCATCAGATGAAATACACTTCAGTACTCCACCATATTTAAAATACATACCATCATCATGTAACTTCCAATGTATCACATTTAAAGAGCCCACACACAATTATAAGCATTGTATAATGCATCACATAATACTAACAGAACCACTTAAAAACATGCTTAGAAAAGATGAAAAAATAACCTAATGGCCATTAAAATAATTATTTAAAAAAAAATATATATATATATATATATATATATATATATATATATATATATATATTATATATATATATATATATATATATATATATATATATTATATATATATATATATATATATGTGTGTGTGTGTGTGTGTGTGTGTGTGTGTAAACACTCATCTCTGAAAAGCTTTAAGCTTTAAAACTGGCTGAACAGATATCAATTCATTTAAGCCTGGACTCACACTTACATTATATTTCAATTGCCACAGCAGTTCATTTTTATCCAAATGCAACTCCAAAGGACCACCCCTTGGATTTTCAATCAACTTCTCCAAAACAAAAAATGTAAAACAATGTGTAGGATGCAATTTAATGTGCCTAGCCAAAGCATTTGTTTCTTGTGCTTTAGAAATGGCATACGCATGTTCCCTTATCCTAACTTTTAACCCCCTTTCCATCCTGCCCACATAAAAGGCAGTGCAAGACTCACATAGGGCTACGTACACCACTCTTTTTGTATTACAGTTGTAATTACCTTCCATTTGGTATATCTTCCCATTGATAACAAATGCCTGGGTACATTTTATATAGGGGCAAGCTCTACAAATCATGGTTGTTTAGTGAATAAAGTTGGACTAGTTACCGTTTCTGGGTCCTGCCACTTTTTATTGCGGAGTTTACTGGAATCACTTGCCATATAGCCCAACACCTTACTGGTGGGTGATTTTAATTAAACTACCTTCAACTGGGAAGCATACATGACCAGAAATATGCTGGCTCAGAGGCTCTTGGACTTTGTCAGTGCAAATGCACTGGAACAGATAGTCAGCACACCCACAAGAGGCTCCAATGTCCTAGACATAGTATTCACTAAGATGGGAGGGAATTGGACCCCCCCCCTCATTTGATGTTCTCCCTGGTAAGATCGAACCATAAATCAGTCTCTTTCAATGTAATTATAAGACCAGATACCCCATCTAGCTCAAAAATACCTAAGAACTTTTCAAAGACTAACTACCTCCTACTAAGATATGGTATTAGAAGGTTCAAAGCCCACTCAAACACAAATAATAAGGACTCCTATGCAGAGGTGTACACCAATACCTTGTATAAGCTCGAATTGGCTGTATTTGACCAGATTAAAACAGGCTATACAACAAGAAAAAGAAACTAATGCCGTAGAACAAGAGAGAACTGGCTCAGCAGAGGAAGAAATCCCTGTCTTGCTTAAACAAACAAATAAGAAATCTTGTCAAGTCCTCCAAAGCTACTTACAAAGCAAAAATAGCCTCCCTAGCTGAAGATAATCACCAGTTATTCTTTAAGTATGTCCAGAATCTAAAAGGGAATACTCAGCTATGCACTGAACAGGCTGTGGATGTCACCAGCCATACTCAACTGGAGGTAATACCTAACCTGTTAGTCGATAGACTTGGAGCAAACTTCACCTCCCTGTCCTCTGCAGTCATCCCCAAAGTGTACCTGCCACCATTCCTCAGCCTATTATCTCAAGAGAGCAGGTCATCTCAGCACTCTCCAAGGCCTAAGCCTCTGCATCAGTAAGACCAGACAACATCCCAGGTTGCCTTTTAAACAACATAAAGCATGACCTAGCAGACTCAATTGGATCCCTGTTTAACCACAGCCTGTGAACTGGCTATGTCCCAGCAGAAAACATCAGTTTGGGACAAGAATGTGCTATAAAAGAACTTGAGCAAGACGGAGTGTATAAATAGTTAGGAACTGATGAAGGATTAGCAATACAACATGCACAAATGCAAGTAAAACTTAGTAAGGAATATTTTAGAAGACTTAAATTAATCCTGAAAACAGCATTGACATCTAGGAACAAAATCCAAGCTGTAAACCAATTTGCTCACCCAGTCCTAACTTACAGTTTTGGAGTAATTGATTTGCCCCAAAATGTGTTGGGTAGATTAGATACTAAAGCAAGAAGGATACTTCATGCTCACCATTATGATTTATAAAAATCAGTGCATACCAAGATTATATATTCCCCATTCCGAAGAAGGCCTCCTTGAAATGATTACATGTATAGACTCCACACATATCTGCTGACATCACGACACCCAAACATAGTGAAAGTTTTCAAACATGAGGAAAATAAATCTAAGATGACTTCCCTGCTTAACTTAGCAGAAGCATATCAGCGTCAAGCAGAAATGGAAATTAAACCAGAAGTGGATAAAATTCAGGTAGCAAGTGAAGGTGCCAAAAAAACAAAAGAAAGAATTTAAGGTGAAGGATCAGATGAAAAGGCAAGAAATGTGGAAAATGCATAAATATAGTTGCAAGTATAGAAAACATCTGGAAGAACCTCATGTTGATCAAGAATGAATGCAGGCATGGTTAAGGAGAGGTGAATTCAAACCAAGAGATGAAAGGTTAATATTGCTGGCACAAGACAGTGGGCTACATACACGTTGGTTTACAAAGTCCAGTGAACATGTGGGAGAAAGACAAATGTAGGTTTTGTAAAACAGAATTGGAAACTGTCTCACACCTAGTTGCTGGTTGGGACATACTAATGGCAGAAGGACAATATAGTGAAAGGCATAATAATGTGGCAAGACTGCTGCACAGGGGATTGTGCAAACATTATGGTGTTTAAGTGGCTGAAAAACACTGGAAACATGAGCCACAAAGCATCATAGAAAATGATGACGTCTACATCACATGGGATCATCCATTACCAACAATTCAAAAGATAGATGCTAGAAAACTGGACATAGTGGTCCAGGAAAAGAAGACAAAAGTAGCATTGATCACTGAAATCACCACACCCAGTGATTACAGTGTCCTGCACACAGAGAGACGCAAACTTATAAACTATCAGGATTTGCAAGCAGAAATGAGAGCAATGTGGAAGAAAGATACCCAAATAGTTTCAATAGCAGTAGGAGCTATGGATCTTATAAAAAAAGAGTCTAAAATCTTATTTGGATACGCTACCAATACATGTAACTCCATACGAATTACAGAAGGAGTCATTATTAGGCACATTGCAGGTGCTGCGAAGAGCACTTTTGACTGACATCAAAGAGTGAAACAATACTAATTTTATGAACTTTAATTGTACTTTGACTTAGGAATGGGGTCCATTCCCGTCATGGTATTAGAAACCCAAAAGATTTGGAAAAATTAGAAAAGGGCCAGACCTCATTAACAAGAGTTAAAAAAAAGCCTGAGCACTGAATACACAATAAATCCAAGAAAAAAATAGAATCCAGCAGTCAGTTCTAACACAAGGGCTCCAAAATTCCACGTTTATTTTGAAAACCGTTGTAAAACTTGCCAAAAAACAAATATAATAAAACATAACAAAATTGCCAAATTTGCCACAAATGCAAAATACTCCACCCACCACTGCTCCTCACTACACCAACTGAATTGGGTGGAGCTCCCTCGTCAACTCACTTATGCACAAATAATTATTTCCCGTAAACTCATCTACAATCCAGCAGCCTGCCCAGCTCTCTCCCACATTCTGAGTGCAACCAAAGTGAGTCTTAAGATCTGAAAATAAAATGCTGTTGAATATCGATATACCTAAGCACTCAGCTGGACAAATACTATACTCTTATGCTGTCTTCAAAGTAAGGAACAACCTCCCTGCCTCTCTCAGAGCTATCAGAAATCATACCAGTTTTAAAAAATCCTTTAAACTCCATCTCTCCTCACAATGAATATGCACCTGCAGCTCTATAGTCCACCCCTCAACATAACCTTTCTCAGAATACTTACTCTCTCCCACTGAATAACTAGCCCCCCCCCACATTTTCCTTTTCAAAGCTACTCCTTCTGATGTCACTTTAGCCTCTGCTATCCTCACTTTTACCCTTCTGCCTCTCTCTCTTTTTCTCTGTACTACACTCAACTCCCTCTCTACTCGCATCTCACTTGCTCTCATACACTTTTTCACTTTCACATGCCCCTAAGTGAAAATAACTCTACACCATTTCTTCAAATGATTCTATGTATTCTAACACGTTTTGTATAATTATGCTACTGCATTATATACTGTAAGCAATGTGTTAATACTTTATGTCTGTAACTATATGTCTATGTAACTATATGTGGAGCTTTTCTTCCCCGGCCTCCACTGAAAATGGGCTCTTCTCAAGCCCAGTGGTGTTTCCCGGTAAACAAATGCAATAAATAAATAAATAAAACTATTCAACATAACACTGTACGGTTGAGAAATCCTTCTATGTGGTACAGCTTATAAGTAAAGGCATCCCATTTAGATTTAAGGATGTTATAATTCTACCACACTCAGAACATCAGAACAGTAATTGAGTACAACGCTCCCTTTTGCATATACCTCACCAGACACTGCAACATTGGGATAGATTACAGAGGTTTCTCACAAAGAAATTACAGGGCACACAAAGCAATTCCTACTTGGAAAGACTGAAAGTCCTGTCACTGTATTCTGTCTCCTACAGGTTGCTAAGGGTTGACTTGTGCCTGGCTTACAGGGTAGTCTGTGACCTAGCCCTGATGAAAATCCTACACGTGCATAAATCAAACTACATAAGGGTCACTCACTCCAGGGATCTTAACCTAGCCTCTGACATGAACAGGTTATGCTGGAGAGGCTGGCACTTCTCTGGAACAAGCTTCCAATTCATGTGAAACAGAGCCCCACCCTGACCCTCTTCAAATGCAACCTACATCAATGGATGGATGACCGCAATTTCACTCCTGGTGTGGTGCCCATGTCCCTCCTCTGCAAAGGAGGTCATTATTAACTACCATAGAACCTTACCTCTGTGAACTTCACTCACCTAACCACTGACAACTGGGGCAACTAATGATAAATATGGCTAGGCTTGTAAGGGCTCTAGGGCCGTTAGCCTAGTAACCTTCTACGAACCTATGAGCCTATAATGCAAAAACATATACAGTTTAAATAATTAGGCAAAATTAGACATAATGTGAAAACATTGATTACAAATAGATGCAACTTATATGAGAATGATTTAATATTTAGAGAAATTTCAGCCAGTTTATAGAAAAATGAATGTAAGTTAGTACATTATAAACAGGAATTGCAATATGAAGTGAGCAGAAAAAACAAAACCAGGGTTATGGCATATTTAGAAAGAGAATCGGGAGGGAGAGAGAATTTGATTCAAGTAAAGGACTGAAGAAGAAAGAGTAAGGAGGTGTAAGGTATGAATCGGTACTTTTTCATATTTAGGGATATAGTTTATCCTGGGGTTGAGCAAGAACAGAACCAGATTTTGGCAAGCAAGTCCTTCAATGTGGTTTTAAAGGACTGGAGGGAGGGTATTAACCTCATGGATGCAGGTAAGGAGTTCCAGGCCTTAGTAATACAGGATGAGTACAGACCATGCCTAATAGATTTGATAGGTTCGTTGTCAGAGAGGAGTGTTTGGTCACTGGAACATAATGTCTGATTGGGGACAAAGCTGTGTAGAGGGTATGTATTGCTGTACAAGAAGATGAATTTTATAGCTGGTAAGAAGCTGGGTATGTGTTACTTGATGAGTTAACTCTTACTAATGTAGAATTTTTAGTGCTATACAGTGATGAGTTCTAAAAGGTGCAGTTGCTGCAAATATAGCCTCTTTATTATAGCATATTATATTTTATATATATATATATATATATATATATATATATATATATATCTATATATATATATTTTTTTTTTTTTTGTATGCCTGGAGGCTAGTAAGAACGGGAGCACCATAAAATAGTGTGGTGAGAAGCTAAGTTGTAGGACGTTGGCAGGGGGAGTGGGAGGTTGACATAATGGTTGAGGTATTTACTTTACAAATGCAAGGTTCAGGGTTTGATTGTCACTTTCTCACTTTGGATAATCGACTACAAAGGCAGTTAGCCTAGTATGAAACTAAGCATAGTTTTAGATGCATTGGTGAGAATGTTTTTTTGGCTCTGTATAGCATCCCTAGGGTTTGTTGAGTTTTATATGCAATTTTGTATTTGCAGGTGGAATGTAAGATTATCATCCACTATCACCCCTAATAATTTGCTGTGAGAAGTGACGTCAATGGTTGTATTATCAAGACAGAGGACTTTAAACTTTGTTTTCTCATGAGAGAGGGATTTGGATAAAAAGTAGTAGTTTGTTCTTTTTGGGGCTGAGCATGAGTTGTGAGTTATGAATCCATGTTTCAGTGGATATTAAAGGTTCCTGAGTATTTTTTGCAGGTGTGCCAGGTTGTCAGATGCACATATTAGTGTTTATTAGTGGAAATAATCAAGATAAAGAAGAAATGGCTGGTTAAATTGACAGGGAAATGTGAAGTATTGCACCTGGACTCTATTAATCGCAAAGTAAAAGTTCAGTTCAGGAAAAACATTATGGTGTGGTTGGTAGCATGAGCAGATACAAAATGGGTAAGATGTAGCTAATATAAACAATATGCCAGTCTGTATCCTTAATGGAAGGCACTACATGTGTAGAGAAATTCTAATATTTATCTATAGATACCAGCTCAGACCTAGCTGGAGTAGTGTATTCAGTTTGGTTTCCCATAATACCAGCTCAGACCTAGCTGGAGTAGTGTATTCAGTTTGGTTTCCCATAATACCAGCTCAGACCTAGCTGGAGTAGTGTATTCAGTTTTGTTTCCCGTAATACCAGCTCAGACCTAGCTGGAATAGTGTATTCAGTTTGGTTTCCCATACGGAGATAAGGATATCAAGCGACTCAAGTAGGTACAAAGGAAAGATGCCAAAGCAAATGGCTGACAATGGGTACAAACACGAGTCACGGAAAGCTAATATACTCATGCGTGAGCAGATGCAAGAAAGAGAGGCACAGTATGGGGGGACTTTACATTTAGGGGACAAGATGATAGCAGACAAAGTAAAATGTGTGTTTACTAGAACAAAGGGCATAAGCTTCAATGTAGGCTTTTGTTCTTTGCACAGAAATAGTTGAGGAAAAACAAAAGAGGTTGTCAGAATGAGAGGTATACTGTACATTTATGTAGTCATTTAAAACATCTGAAACTGGTGGGGGGACAATTAGCAGATAGGTAATTACTATGCCAATGACTCCATGGAGTCTTTTAAGTATAGCCACGTTTATTAAAGGCGAGGATCAAATTCTGTTTCTTGCATCTGTAAGGCAAACACCTTAACCATTATCTTAACCCCAACTCAAACTGAGCAGACAAGAAAGACGATTTGTCTTTTTCTGCTGCAACAACTATGGTATGTAATCTTATGCAGCTTATACTTTTACACTTAGAAACTGGATTCAGATGTAAAACACATACTAATAAAGTGAGTAGTAAGAAAACTGCTGTCATTGTGAAAACAGATATAGGAGAAAAACTGCTTTTTATAGACTTTTACTCCAGCAAAAACTTGTACAATGTTTATGACTGTCAGACACTGCAGCTTTATGTTTTAAATTTTGCCAAAGTTCTACTTAAGATAAAAATCAGTGATTGGTCTCTGGGGCCATAACACTGTAGCATACATGAAAAATGCCATGAACACAGTTCAAACACCCAGATTCAGTTAATGGCCTGGATGCTGGAAGGACCATGGCAGGGGAGTATGAGAATGAAAGGCTGATGTCAGCTGTCCCTCCAGGGATGAGTGAGTGGCTGCACTCATTCCAACTCTAACCTCATCTTGAGGGTTGTGGTACTACAGATAGCAGCTATGGGGTGGTTGGTGCAGACAGCATAATCAGCAAGTGGTCCTGCTGTGGGCAAAGGTCTACCCTTAGGAATTTCTGCTAGATTTCAGCATTTGCTTAAAAATGCAGTGAGTTAGACCTTCTGCCCTTGCTCTACTGTTTTCCAAATACCTGTTGAGAGACTACAAAAGATAAGTGCTTATTTTCAACTGTTTTCCACACTTTCTGATTAACTAAAACAATATTTGCTGCATATCTGTTTGTTTAAACTGTGCAATTGTATTTTACTGCAGTTTTTAGATTATCTATTAAATGAATTCCTCCTACAACTGTAATTACTGTTCATCTGCTTATTTTGTTCATTTTACTTGTTTGCTGCACTTGAAAAACACTAGCATAGACTAGGTTCACTTTTTCTGAATCTAGTACTGTTTGTGACCTTTGGAGCTTGCAAAACAGTTAATCTTTTATCGGGAGAAGCTAGCCTGTGCCCTTGTAGGAGAAAGGTACAGTTTGGTCTGATCTAGCTAGAGTTACTGTTGCAGGGCTCTGTTTAGGGCATTTTGATTGGATAATTTGACCTTTGGTTGTTTCCTCTTTTTTTTCTGCTTTAATAAGCTTCTGTTTGAACCGGTTTGTTCTTGTCTGAGCCTGTTTGCATATCTCGTACTACTGTGCAGACAGATTGCCAGTTGCAGACGCCTGCTCTCTAGCCTCACAAATATTACCTAAACCAGAGCTCTTTGTGCCTAAAGCTACTAATGCCTGCCCCTGTTATAGCCAGTCCAAGATTATTCCTAGGACCATGACCTGTCAGGTTCCCTCCTTTTCTTCTACCAGCCTGGTTGACATGGGTCTACTGAGTTAGTGTAGCAACTGCCTCATGTACACTGACAACCCCATACCTCTACATAATTCCTGTGCCATTTGTGAGAGATGCACCTACTCTATAAATCTGGAATCACAGCTCTCTCACACAATAGATAGCAATACAGAGCAGGTTGTCAGCCCAGATACCACAACTCCTACTCATGACACACAGCATACACATAGACCAGCATATGAGAAGGTACTCACAAAAAATCTACCTAAACACCAGAGACCTCCAAAACACATACGTACTAGACCAACCATAACACCCAAAACACACAATACACATAATGACACAAACACAAGTGTCTCACCTTCAAAGCCCATATGGCAATGCATGTCTATTCCAAAATATCTTAGTCATAGGAGACTCAATATTGAGACACACAGACATCCCCCTCACCAGGGTGAACAAAGAGAAAGTAACAGTCAACTGTCGTTCTTCTTTCTGGTGCCAGGAATCATCAGATCATGCAGGCACTCTAATCTCTCAACAACAAGTACCATTATGATTCGGTCATAGTACATGTTGGTGTGAACTACTTGAGACGTACTTCCCTGGACTACATGAAGAGAGGCATGATTGAGCTCTCTGATCATGTGTCACAGGTAGGTATGTCCCTAGCCCTGAGCAGCATATTACCCTTGCCTAGGATGATACCTCAATATAAACAGAAGATCATTACCTTTAATAATTGGCTTAGTTTCTGATGTCATTCTGAGGTGATCCAGTTTCTGTCATCCTGGGATGACGTGATTGACAGACCTTGGTGCTTTGCCAGAGATAGTCTTCATCTGTTACCCCTGGGAATTTGGCTACTAGCAAAGGTGTTTACCACCCCCATAGTGCCTTTTTAGGCAATGTCAAAAGGACAAAATTCTCAACGTAAAAAATTCATCAAAAAACAACCTCATGGTTATTATGCTGCTAAACGCTACGTCTTAGCATGAAACTACACTCACTGGAAGCAGTCCTCACCTTGGAATTTGCTAACATCTGTGTAGTCACAGAGACCTGGTTCAAGGCAGTGGACAGCACCCCAGATATACTGGGCTCCACTTCCTATCAGACACTCAGACCATCAGTGGATAGCATGAAAACTAAAGGAGGCAGTACATCAATACTCATTAAAGATAAATACACCTCCAGATTGGTTAAACAGTATGATTCCCTGGAGATGCTTCAGGTGCAACTAACTGTTGGTAGGACACCTATTCAAGTCATTGCCAGCTACAGGACCCCCTCCATGAATCAAGACACCCACTCTGCCTACTTGGATCTACTAAAATCCATCAAGATGCATCCAAACTCAATGGGTCTGAGTGATTTTAATTATCCATCCATTGACTGGGTAAATTACTCATGCTCAAACTCACTTGCCCAAAGGTTCCTTGAGTTTATTAACTCCAACACCCTGGATCAGCTGGTGGGCACCCCAACTAGGGACCCCAACATCTTGGATTTGGTGCTTA
The DNA here is from genome assembly GCF_019279795.1 of Protopterus annectens. Classification (NCBI taxonomy): domain Eukaryota; kingdom Metazoa; phylum Chordata; order Ceratodontiformes; family Protopteridae; genus Protopterus; species Protopterus annectens. The sequence goes on along the minus strand of NC_056749.1, from coordinate 779,198,077 downwards.
CCAATATGGGGGGGCACTGTAGCACCCCCACTTTGAGGTCTTCCATTGTCAGATATGAGCACAAATCAGTCTCATTTGAAGTAAATGTCACACCGGACCCCTCCCCCCAGCAGCAACTAAACTAAAAAACCTTTCCAAAGTAGATTATATCCTTCTAAGGGATGTTATAAATAGCTTCAGTGCACCCCTCTCCCCCAGGTGTAACTGGCAACTATTCTTGAGTCCTGCACCAATGCTTTTTGCAAACACCTGTAGAACTGCATTGACATGGCCTTACCTGATATGACCAAAACAAGCTATTCAAGGAAGAGCAAACCTGCCTGGTGGACAACTGCCATTAATAGGCTTTACAATAAGAGGAAGAAATTGTTGTTCAAAGTAAGAGGTAGTGTGCTCTAAACTGGAAACACTCCCTCCTCACCTTCTTCTAAATTCCTTAAAAGCAAACTATGAATCCAAATTAGCATCCTTAACTAAGGGCAAACGTAAGGCATTTTTTAATTACATCCGAAGTCTAAAAGGTAAGACCCAGACTTGCACTGAACTGGTAGTTTATGATACCATATACACTGAGCCTGTGGACATAACAAACCTGTTAGCTGACAGGTTCTGTGAAAACTTCACTTCCCTGTCCCCACCACACATACCCCATGACATTCCTTCCACCTGTCCCCCACTTTGTATCTCTAGAGAGCAGGTTGTAAATGCCTTCTCTAAGGCCAAAAACACAGCATCTATGGGATGTGATAACATCCCAGGCTGCATCATACATGGGCTCCAACAAGAATTAGCGACACCATTAGGTACTCTTTTCAATTATAGTCTAAGCACTGGCTTCACCAGCTGAATGGAAAATGGCCACTATTATCCCCTTGCACAATGGTGGTGCTTGCACTGACCCTGAGAACTATAGCCCTATTAGCCTGAATAGCCTTATCTGCAAGGCCATGGAGCAAATCATCATGGAGAATGGAGAGATGATAAGTTAGAGAATCATCATGGAGAATGGAGAGATGATAAGTTAGCAAGCAAAGGACAATGGTATCGCTGAAAATGAGTACCTTCATGAGGTGGACCCTGCTTTTCACAAAATGTCACAAGATGGCACTGATATATAGATTGTATCTTATATAACATATATCATGGACAGAAGTAAGTAAAAAAAAATTTAAAAAGATAGCTGAGTGCACAAGACCCAGAATAAAAAAAGTGCCCAATCCTGGTAGGCTCATTGGTGCGAGGACTGGAAAAAATGACAGTATAGAAACCCTAAAATACAGGAACATTCCTACAGTGGGGCCAGACCAGGCCCAGGGGCAGGATATCCTCCTCTCATAGAAGGAAATAGTAGTCCACAAAAATCACAGAAATCAATAGGCCAAAGAGCCATGAAGACAATAGAGTGGACTATTGAGGATAAGAAGGAAATAATGTGTTGTTACTATTATGTATTGTTACTGTTATGTATTGTTACTATTATATATTGTTACTATTATGTGTTGTTACTATTATGTATTGTTACTATTATGTAGTGTTACTATTATGTAGTGTTACTATTATGTATTGTTACTATTATATATTGTTACTATTATGTATTGTTACTGTTATGTATTGTTACTATTATATATCGTTACTATTATGTATTGTTACTGTTATGTATTGTTACTGTTATGTATTGTTACTATTATATATTGTTACTATTATGTGTTGTTACTATTATGTATTGTTACTATTATGTAGTGTTACTATTATGTATTGTTACTATTATATATTGTTACTATTATGTATTGTTACTATTATATATTGTTACTATTATGTATTGTTACTATTATGTAGTGTTACTGTTATGTAGTGTTACTATTATGTATTGTTACTGTTATGTATTGTTACATTATGCAAAACCCCAAAATTTCCAGAGGCAAGATATACAAAATGATTAAGATAAAAATTAGAGGAAAGAAAAATACTTCCACAGGAAAAACTGTCGGAAGCTTCAAATAGAAATGTGTGTTCATTAATACAACATATTTGTGAAAAACATTATATTGATCAGGAAACTTTGAGCTGCTTGGAAAAAGAAGCATCTGAGGAAGTGCAACAATATAAACAACAAAACCAACAGATTTTTGAAAAGTATAAAAAAGAAATATGGACATGAGAAAGAAAGAGAGATTTGATATGGTGCAATATTTAAAGCAAAGTTGAAAGCCAAATTAACCAGTACAAAAAGGCAGTCCCAAAGATATTTGAAGAGAAATACAGGCAAAGGCATCCAGATATGTAACATTTCATAATAAAAAAATAATATCACAAAGATGGAATGTAGAAAAGAAGATTAGTTAAGTAGAAGTTAAAAAAATAGAAGTTGTTATGGAGTGCCTGCGAAGTGAAGGATTTGGTGTAGAATGTCTAACACAAGTTATATCACAGCATGATGGAACGAGTCCCCAAAGTAAGGAGAAACAGGAAGATCAGGAGACATCTAAAGAAGAAATATGGACATGGGAAAGAAAAAGAGATTTAATATGGTGTAATATGTATGTAAAACAGAAAGCAGAACTAATCAATAGAAAAAGAGCAGTGCCAAATATACTTGAAGAGAAATACAGGCAAAGGAATCAGGACATGGAAAACTTTACAACACAAAAAAATAAGAAGACAAAGAGGAAAAGCAGAAAAAGAGATTAGTAATGGAGAAGTTAAAGAACTAGAAACTGAGGTTATGGTGTACCTGCGAAGTGAAGAATTCAATGTAGAAAATTTAACTCAGAAAGCACCACAGCAGGATAGAGCAATGGACATCCAAATTAAAGAGAAACCAGTGGAATGGGAAGCAACTGGTCAATTGCGGTATGAAGATATTTTGGAGCCTTCCACAGGAAACCAGTATAAATGTTCACTTAAAGCCTGACAGCAAGGGAAGGAACAGGAAACTGTGGTAACTCTGGCAAAGTCAAGGTTGAGGAGTGATAGGCCAGTGAGTTCCCATATGACAGAACAACAGATGACACAGGATGGAACTGAAGAGAGTGTGACACAGGAAGATGTTATAGAACTTTCTATAGAATGCCCGCAGGAAATGGAGAACAAAAAATGTGCCCTCAGTTTAGAAGAAAATGAGTTATGAGAAGAGTTGCTTGATTTAACAGAGGTAGACATATTAAGATAAATAAAAGAAATAGACTGCAGAAGGTCAATAAAACCCAAAAAAGTCAGAAGTTTGATAAAACAAATGAACACAGTAATTAGGACTGCTCATAATGATCCACACGATATAAAAAACGTAAGCAGGATATATAACGGTGCAACTAAATTAATAACAGATACAATTCAACCACAAGAACACAGGGTAGTAAGGGAAAAATGATCCACGCGATATAACAGACGTAAGCAGGATATATAACGGTGCAACTAAATTAATAACAGATACAATTCAACCACAAGAACACAGGGTAGTAAGGGAAAAATGATCCACGTGATATAACAGACGTAAGCAGGATATATAATGGTGCAACTAAATTAATAACAGATACAATTCAACCACAAGAACACAGGGTAGTAAGGGAAAAATGATCCACGCGATATAACAGACGTAAGCAGGATATATAATGGTGCAACTAAATTAATAACAGATACAATTCAACCACAAGAACACAGGGCAGTGAGGGAAAAGAAGGGGAGAAATCAAATACCGTCATGGACGTATCGAATAGAGAAAACTGTAACGCAATTAAGACAAGAAGTGTCACTGTTAGAAGAGTATACAAGAGGGAACAAATACTACCATGGACGTATCGAATAGAGAAAACTGTAACGCAATTAAGACAAGAAGTGTCACTGTTAGAAGAGTATACAAGAGGGAACAAATACTACCATGGACGTATCGAATAGAGAAAACTGTAACGCAATTAAGACAAGAAGTGTCACTGTTAGAAGAGTATACAAGAGGGAACAAATACTACCATGGACGTATCGAATAGAGAAAACTGTAACGCAATTAAGACAAGAAGTGTCACTGTTAGAAGAGTATACAAGAGGGAACAAATACTACCATGGACGTATCGAATAGAGAAAACTGTAACGCAATTAAGACAAGAAGTGTCACTGTTAGAAGAGTATACAAGAGGGAACAAATACTACCATGGACGTATCGAATAGAGAAAACTGTAACGCAATTAAGACAAGAAGTGTCACTCTTAGAAGAGTATACAAGAGGGAACAAATACTACCATGGACGTATTGAATAGAGAAAACTGTAACGCAATTAAGACAAGAAGTGTCACTGTTAGAAGAGTATACAAGAGGGAACAAATACTACCATGGACGTATCGAATAGAGAAAACTGTAACACAATTAAGACAAGAAGTGTCACTGTTAGAAGAGTATACAAGAGGGAACAAATACTACCATGGACGTATCGAATAGAGAAAACTGTAACGCAATTAAGACAAGAAGTGTCACTGTTAGAAGGGTATACAAGAGGGAACAAATACTACCATGGACGTATCGAATAGAGAAAACTGTAACGCAATTAAGACAAGAAGTGTCACTGTTAGAAGAGTATACAAGAGGGAACAAATAAAAAAAATGCTTAGATGGACATGATAAAAGCAATGTGAGGTATTATAACGGATCAGGCTTTATCATGCTCTATCACAAATAATAAACTAAAAATGCCATCACAGGCAGGAAGACTTAGAAGATACACAGATAAATATAAAGTACAAAATAAGAAATGTACTGATTACCTAAAAAAGTTTTATAGAGACTTGGGAAACAAGGTAGAAGGAATTGAAAGACTACCAAAAAAAGAAGAAATAAATACATTTTGGTGAAGTATTTATGAAGATCCTGTGGAACATAACAAAGAAGCTAAATGGATAGAAGTAAAAGAAAGAAAGAATAAGAAGTTTAAATTACAGGATATGAAATGGGATGAAGTAACAGCCAGAGAGATTGAAGCAAAGTTAAGAAAAGCCACTAACTGGAAAAACCCAGGCTCAGATGCAGTACCTGACTACTGGTTAAAAGTATTAACATCTTTGCACGAAGATTTAGCCATGAATAAGAACTATTTATATGCACATCCCAAACAGGCACGAACCTGGCTAAGGACAGGAAAAACAATTCTCCTACTTAAGACTGAACCTGCAAGCTACCCTAAAAATTATAGACCAATAACTTGCCTTCCAATGACTTAGATACTATACACTGGAACTGGTGCCGACGAAGTTTATAGTCACTTAGCAGAAAACTCAATTATGGCAATAGGACAAAAGGGGAATAAAAGAAAGTCATATGAAACAAACAATCATTTTTGGTAAATAAAGTCATAGTGGAGAACTGTAAAATGGAGAAGAATGTAAGTATGGCATGGATTGATTGCAAAAAAGCATTTGACAGTATCCCACATTCATGGATGAAAGAGCACTTATGAATGTATGATACGCCCTCCACTGATTACATCACAGTGACCATGAAACAGTGGCAAACCACTTTTCAGTTAAGCCATGATAAGGGACAAATTAATATTCCAGGGATAAAAATCCAAAAGGGGATATTCCAGGGTGACCCTCTGTCACCGCTGCTCTTTTGCCTTGCCCTTAACCCATTAAGCTGTCTGCTTAACAGATTAGGTCATGGCTATAATCTGGCCCACAGAAAGCAACAAAGTGTAAAGACTTCTCCTCATCTTCTCTTTGTGAATGAATTGAAACTGTATAACTCATCAGATGAGGAACTGAAAGCACAACTACAAGTAGACAAAATATTTTCAAATTATATAAGAATTTCATTTGGTCTTGATAAATGTGCAAAAGCTACCTTTAAAGCAGGAAAGCTGCAGCACCAATAATGCATCAGTTTGTGACAAGAATGTGATATAAAAGAACTTGAGCAAGAGGGAGTGTATAAATAGTTGGGAAATGATGAAGGGTCAGCAATAAAACATGAATAAATGTGAATAAAACTTAGTAAGGAATATTTAGAAGATTTAAATCAATTCTGAAAACAGTGTTGATATCTAGGAACAAAATTCAAGCTATAAACAAATTTGCTGTCCTTGTCCTAACTTACAGTTTTGGAGTGATTGATTGGCCCCAAAAGATTTTGGATACATTAGACAGGAAACAAGAAGGATGCTTCATGCTCACCAAATAATTTATAAAAATCAGTGCATACCAAGATTATATATTCTCCATTTCAAATGAGGTATGGGCCTCCATGAAATTGATTTCATGTATAGATCTGCAATCGTGGAACTGCACACATATCTGCTGACCTCAGTAGACTCAAACATAGTGAAAGTTTTGAAACATGAAGAGAATAAATCTAAGAAGACTTTACTTCTTAGTCTAGCAGAAGCATATCAGCATCAAGCAGGAATGGAAATCAAACCAGAAGTGGATAAAAATCAGGCAGCAACTGAATGTGCCAAAAAACAAAAGAAAGAATGTAAGGTGAAGGATCAGATGAGAAGGTAAGAAATGTGGAAAATGTATAAATATAATTGCAAGTATAGAAACTCTTGGAACAACCTCATATTGATCAGGATCAAATGCAGGAATGGTTAAGGAGAGGACAATTCAAACCAAAAGATGAAAGGCTAATATTAGCACCCCAAAATAGTGGGCTACATGCATGTTGGTTTACAAAGTCAATTGAACATGCAAACTGGGAGCAGTCATAGAATCCCCAAATTATGTTAACATCCTACAAGAGGGTCTTACACAAACTAACAAATGATTGATGGGCATTCTATAGTGCTCATCTCATAAGTAATGGCACTGCCTCCAGAAAAAAAGAAGTTATAACCTCCCTGTACTCTTTGCTCATCAGGTCAATAATTGACTACCTAGACTACCTCCAACTTCCCACTGCACACAGGCTTGTATTTCAGCCAACAAAATGTCCTGCTCTAACAGACATCCTTCCCCCCTACACTCCAAATAGAACTCTCAGATCTGAACACCAAAACTTAATTACTATCCACAGACCTAAACGACCTGCTGCCCCACTTCTCCTCTCTTTCTTACTAGGCAAGAAATGGAATTCTCTCCCTTCCACACTAAGGACAATATCAAACTCAGAAAACTTCAAAACCCAGCTTTACACGGTTCCCCTTCACAAGATTGAATGGATGGAAGCTCGAAATTCATAATCTCATGATCAGAATCCCGAACTTCCATTCACTCGAAATTGTGAATGGGAGCTTTAGGTTTAAAAAATAAAAAGTTCGCAGGGGGCTAGGTGCCCCTGTACCCTAGCAGTTTAAATGTGAATGTTTGTGACTGCACTATAGCGGAGGAATGGAAAATCTTCCGTTTTGCGCTTATGCGTATAGTGCGGAATGGGAGATTTCCCTTTCCTTCACTATAGTGCAATCTCAGAGTAGGTATATTTAAGTAGAGGGGGTGCAGGGGGGCAAAGCCTCCTGTGAAAACATTTGAAAGGTGTTATTTTTTTTTTTGTCCCTTTCATATGTTCGAGTTTCTCTAAATCTGAGATTCTGGTTTTGAGTTTATGACTTTCGAGTTTAGAGAAATTCGATCATATGAAGGGGAACCACTTTACACATACCTGTCCTCTAAATGGAAATGTACCTGCTTTCACTCTACCTAATTCTATTTAAGTAAATGCCCCCAGGAGTTTTTTTCTCCTGGGTTCCTAAGCTCTCTATAACTCCCATAGCTATTTCTTAAGAGTGGACCCAAGCTCTCTTCAACTCCTATAGCTACTCAACACATGATTTCAACTTTGTAAATACTGTAAATAGCCTCTTACTTTAAATGAGTGCATGTAAAGTGTTTCCACACTTCATATGTAAGAATGTATGTTTAAATGAATCTGTACAACCCCTAAGATCTGTTACAATGAATGTTGTCGTTCATGCTTGACAGTGAATGTACATATTTGTAAACTGTACTATATACTGTATATTTTATATTTTTGTATCTTTACTGTATTATGTATTATGGAGTTTTCTCCCTGGGCCTACACTGAAAATGGGCACATTTGGGCCCAGTGGACTTCCCCGGTAATCAAATTGGAAATAAATAATAAATAAATAATAAATTGAATACAATGCCCCTTTTGCTATGTACCTTTCCAGGCACCTGCAGCAACTGGAGAGCTTACAAAAGTTCCTAACAAAGAGAATTCAAGATATTTAGCATTTGTCCTATCGCATTTGTCCTATGTGGATTGGCTTGAAATCACTGTTACTTTACACCGTTTCCTATAGACTTCTCAGAGGTGATCTCTGCCTTGCATATATGTCAATCCCTGTCTCTGTTATATTGGAAATGCTGTATATCCCTAAGTGCAGTGGTTCATGGTTTACTCGCTCTAAAGACCATAACCTGGTATGTGACATTAATAGAACCTGATGGAGGGACAGGTTTGTCTTCCAGAGGTCACCACACCTGTGGAACAGACTCCTAATTCATGTCAAGCAGTGCACCTCTTTGGCCCTCTTCAGGATGATTGGATGGGTAACCGCAAATTCACCCCAAGGGTTCCTCCTGTGTCTCTCTTGGAAAGGGGCAATAGGTGCTGATCATGCAAACAAGGGCAGAACTTGGCCAGCCTTGTAAGGGCCCTAGGGCCATTAGCCTAGCAATTTCCTATGACCCTATGATCCTATTTGAATTATTCTGTTTCTTTCATTAGATGGCTGAACAAGGCAGTGCATCATGCCCACAAAGAAAAGGGGGTTATGAACTACAAACTTCTCTCTCTCTCTTTTTTTTTTTTTTTTTGCATACTGACATCATCTCCAGCTGTACTGTTTCCAGAGGACTACAAACACCAGAACGAGACCTCTGATATCATACTGCAAAAACTCAGAGAACTGACTATATCAGGTGACCCCATATACACGGGTAGGCTACACTCATCTATTTCATTCGATTGTTTATTATTTATTGTTATTTTATTTATTGAAATTTGTTGACTGGAGAAGTCCAAATGGGCATCCCTGGCAGCAGCAGGAGCAATGAAGAGGCCTGTGTACCTCTCGACCTTGTGGCTCAAGATGTCTGGACAAGGCTCACATATAAAGAGGCCACATGCTCAAAACAGAAACATTTTCAAATGTTGCTATTCCAAAATCACAAAGTTATATTAGGATTTGTGTTAGCACTCATTTTCTGAAGGAGAGGTGTGTGTGAGTGTGTGTGTGTGTGTGTGTGTGTGTGTGTGTGTGTGTGTGTGTGTGTGTGTGTGTGTGTGTGTGTGTGTGTGTGTGTGTGTGTGTGTGTGTGTGTGTGTGTGTGTGTGTGTGTGTGTGTGTGTGTGTGTGTGTGTGTGTGTGTATATGTGTGTGCGTGCGTGTGTCTGTGTGTGTGTGTGTGTGAGTGTATGTCTGTGTAAGTGCGTATGCGTGTGTGTGTGTGTGTGTGTGTGTGTGTGTGTGTGTGTGTGTACGTGTGTTTGCGTGTGTGTGTGTGTGTGTGTGTGTGTGTGTGTGTGTGTGTGTGTGTGTGTGTGTGTGTGTGTGTGTGTGTGTGTGTGTGTGTGTGTGTGTGTGTGTGTGTGTGTGTGTGTGTGTGTGTGTGTGTGTGTGTATGTGTGTGTGTGTGTGTGTGTGTATGTGCGTGTGTGCGTGTGTGCGTGTGTGCGTGTGTGTGTGTCTGTGTGTGTGCGTGTGCGTGTGTGCGTGTGTGTGTGTCTGTGTGTGTGTGCGTGTGTGCGTGTGTGCGTGTGTGCGTGTGTGTGTGTGTGAGTGTGTGTGTGTGCATGCTTGTGAGAAAGAGTGAGTGAGATTGACTACTGGCAGCAGTAGTAAAGAGGTTTGACAGAACATTAAAAAATCAGGAAGTTTTTCCTAAACAAAGTATATACTTCGTACCCTTAACTTTATTTTAATTTATAAACATTAACAATGTATTTTCATCTAAAACACACCCGCTAAAATACTAAATGAATTGTTATTTTGTTATGTATAAATATTATGCAAGGAAGAAAACTTTACAAACTAGTTTTGATGAAATAAAAATACATTACAATAAAAACAATATA
>NC_056749.1:779130557-779183057 GCF_019279795.1 Protopterus annectens | reverse complement strand
ATTGCCTGTTTGAAGGACTGATGTATTTTCTGCTCTTTGAGCTCAAGTTGTAGCTGGAAAGGGTCAATTGACCAGTCAACTTATCCTGTGAACAAATAATACATACTGTACATACATACACAAATAAATAAATATGTAGTGGAAGCAGGAAACAAAAACGTGGTGTATAAGAGTGGCAAAAAGCCACTAATAACGTCAGAACACCATAAAAACGTGGTGTATAAGAGTGGCAAAAAAATCACTAATAATGTCAGAACACCACAAAAACATGGTGTATAAGAGTGGCAAAAAGCCACTAATAACGTCAGAACACCACAAAAATGTGGTGTATAAGAGTGGCATTTTTCACTGATAATGTTAAGAAAGTCAAATACTTTTATTCAGAATATGTGGGTAAGATTTCATGTCTGAGGTGGCATACTTCTTTTTGCTTTTATTCAAAACAAATGTTTGAATTTATTTATTCATTTCTAGGTACACATATTATGCCTACCAACATCAGTTTGCTAATATACTTTCTGATAGTGTCTTTACCAGCATCATGTCGGCTCTGAGACTTTGCTTCGAGTAAAGCCTTCCTGTCAGCGTTGACACCTTAGTCACTTTCTACCACAATTGACTGTCATGTTTCATGCCTCCACTGTCAGCTTTGACTAAATTAGTAATGAAAGTTATCGTACTGTAAATGTCTGAGTAATGTGATAATTATTCTGGTCAACTAGCAGTGCTCAAAGAAGCAGAGACACAAAGCACTTTCAAAGCAGAAAACAATAGGAGGGCAGGAAGGTTAATGAATGCAATCAGCTACCAATTAATATTTAGTTTACCCCTCCCCCACATGTAAAAAGTCGTCGGCCTTTGATAGAGACTCCTTTGATAGTGGAGCTGCCAGCACAGTATGGAAGCAGACTTAATTCTGTCCTCAAGCAAATCTTTACACCAAACCCCATGCTAGTTCTTTGCAGTTAATTGACAGAAAAACAGGGAACGAAGGTACACTTCTACAAACTCATGGCATGTCACATCCAAAAGTCCTGACAAATAGAAGTGCAGAGTATTGTTGCAAATGCAAATTCTCCCCAATAAAAATATCCATCTGTAAGACAAATGTACGCAAATGTAGTAAAAACTTAAGTACTATAAAAGCACAGCAGGGACTCTGCAGGGATTAGAGACTAGGTACCAGGAACAGAGTTGTAATGATGACTTGTAAAAGTCTACATTTGCAAATAAAGTTAGTGTACATCTAACATATTCTGTTTTACTCAAAATTTACTGAATAACCACCTGTGGAATCTTCCTCATTAACGACAGTTTCCTGATGTAATGCTTACCGTGTAGCCATTAATTAAATAAACCTATACAACATTTCCACTGTTCATACTTCCTTTATGTTTCATTGAAAAACTAGTCATTCTGTGATTATGTAGATAAACAACTAATTCACCTAGTAGTCATACACATAGAATACCGTTGAAGAACTGGAGGTAAATGTTACTTACCTTGTTTATTTCCTTGTTGAACGTGTTTGTTTCATAGGGCACTGTGACATTTTAAATATTATTTTAGATTTCTAAGTAATTTAACCAATTTTGTCATTTCATAGCTATGTAAGTCTACTGTTCCTTACACACACACACACACACACACACACACACACACACACACACACACACACACACACACACACATTTTAATTAATTAATTTTATTATTGTTTAACCAAATAAACATCCTGGTCTATGCAAAATTTCCTAGACAAGGACAAGTACTTACTATTTATCTATCTATCTATATATCTATATCTATATCTATATCTATATCTATATCTATATCTATATCTATATCTATATGTTTATCTATCTATCTATATATCTATATCTATATGTTTATCTATCTATCTATCTATCTATATATCTATATCTATATCTATATCTATATCTATATGTTTATCTATCTATCTATATATCTATATCTATATGTTTATCTATCTATCTATATATCTATATCTATATGTCTATATCTATGTGTATCTATATCTATCTATATATCATATATATATATATGTATATGTTTATGCATCTACTTCATATGTATAGGATCATAGTATCATAGGAAGTTACTAGGCTATTGGCCCCGCGGTCCTTACAAGCCTAGCAAAGAATTAGCCCATGTTCTGACAAATCAGTATCCAATGCCTATGTCTAGAAGAGACACAGGTGAAATCCCAGGGGTGTATTTTCTGTTCCCCATCCAGTTATGCAGGTTGTGCTTAAAAAGGGGTAATGAGGTATTCTGCTTTACGTGGAGAGGGAGTCTATTCCACAGAAGGGGGAGTCTCTGGGACTCAACTCTGTCCTGCCAACAAGTTCTATTGATGTCACAGACCAAGTTGAGGTCACGCGTGTGGGTTACTTGAGTGGAGCTTGACTTGTGGATATTCAGCAGTCCCATCAAGGTGGGGTCTGAGATTGCTTTGTATGCCAGACAGAAGTCACCTCTGAGGAGTCTGTATGAGACTGAGTAGAGGGACAAGGCTTTTAGCCTATCTGTGTAATGTAGTTGTTTCAGGCCCTGGATTTTCCTGGTTCATAGGTGTTTACTAGGCTAATGACCACAAGGGCCTTTTTAAGCCTAGTCATGTATCCCAAATCTCTGACAAGTTATGACACCCTTGATAAGTGTAAGCATGGGCCTTGGAAATGAACCATTTACACGTTACCTGTGTCCATTAGAGACATAGGTGCCAAACCAGGGATGAATTTCTGGTTTCCCATCCAAATGTCCAAGTTGCACCTGAATTGGGTTAGGGAGGAATTCTGCTTTACATGGATGGGGAACCTGTTCCATAGATGGGTTATCTCTGCAATACATACCTATCTCTCCTGCAGGTCCTATTTATATCACAGGCAAGGTTTAAGTCTTTAGAACAGGTAATTCTGGTACTGTTTGTTTTGTAGATATGCAGGAGATCCATCAGAGTGGGTTCTGACAATGCCCTGTATGCTAGGCATAGATCTCCCCTCAAAAGCCTATAGGAAACAGAATACAGGGGCAGGGCCTCGAGGTGGTCAGCATAGGACATATTACTTTTGCCATGTATTCTATTAGTGAGGAACCTCTGTGGATGTTCCAGTTGTTGGATATGCCTGGTTAGGTACCTACCAAAGGGGGCATTGTACTCAATGATAGGTCTGATGAATGCAGAATATAGGGGAACAATGACTTCCTTGGACTTAGATGCAATACCTTTGTTTATAGGTTGTGCAACATAGAATGATTTCCTCACCACTGTAGACATGTGATGATCAAAGGCTAGATTACTATCTATGTATGTCCCTAAGTCCCTGACTACTGGGTCAGCTCTAAGGGTGTGTTGTCAATATAATATTTAACAGGGATGGATGACTTCCCAAAGGATACTATTATGCATTTCTTGGCATTTAATTTTAGTCCATGGCTCTGACATCAGTTGTTTATCTGTGTCAGCCCCTCCTGCAGAACACTTGTGTCAGTATGAGATTCAATGACAGCTCCTAATTTACAATCATGTGCAAATTTAGTTAGCCAGAGACCACTGACATTGGCCTTGACTTCAGAGAAGTAAATGCCAAAAAGGAACAGTGCAAGGACTGATCCATGAGGGATTCCACTTGTGACTGGCCTCTTTGTGGAGGTGGACTCTCAAATTCTAACTTGTTGGGTCCTTTCTGTGAGCCAGTTGGCTATCCAGCAGGTGACATACAGGTTTGTTCCAAACTTCTTGAGTTTGTCAACAATGCCTGAGTGGGGTATTGTGTCAAATGCTTTGGCCAGGTCAAGGTAGGCAGTGTGAACGATTTTGCCCTCATCCATTGCTTTGGTGACCTTCTCACAGAAGTCCACTAAGTTGAATAGGCATGATCTGCCCTTGACAAAACCAAACTGTGTTGGGTCCAGTGTCTGGAGGTTTACTATATCTCTGTTGATCATCTCCATGATAATTCATTCCATGGATTTACATATACGACTAGTGAGACTTATGGGTCTGTAGTTTCCAGGGTCTGTAGATGGCCCAACTTTGTGCAGAGGGATGACTGTTGCCTTTCTCCATTCATGAGACATGAAGCCTGTTTAGAGGCTACAGTTAAATAGTAATTCTAGAGGCCCTGATAGGTTATGTTTCATGCTATTTAGAAGGCATTCTGGGATATTGTATGGGCCCATTGATGCAGTGTTCTTGGTCTTCGAGAGAGCATTAAGGACTCGTTCCCTTGTGACAGTAAGGGGTTACATTTGATGATATTTCCTCAGGGAAGGTTGAGGAGGAGAGGGGAGTAAAGTTGGAGCTGAATTTATCAGCCAGGAGGTTTGGTATATCTTCTGGCTCATTATAGGTGGCCCCATTTACAGTGATCTCTGCACACAATTGTGTATTATTTTTGAGGTTGCGGACATTGCTAATGGATGCTTTGTGGTTGTCCTTGGCCTGGGAGGCCAAACTTACCTCAAATTTGGCTTTGACAGACTTTATTTGTCCTCTGAGTTGTTTGATTAGTTTAATGAGAGTGCTTTTATCCTGCTGGGTGCTGCACCTCCTAATTATTGCCATGATTTTCTTCCCCCGTTATACATCCGATTGATTTTGTGATTCCACCAGGGTGGCTTGTTTTTTGAGTTAGTTCTGTACTTCTTCCTGGTGGGTACAGCTGCCTCTATGCAGCTAATGACATGCTTGTACAGGGTTTCTATGAACAGTACTGCATACGCATAAGTGTTCTCAGGGTTTATAGGGGCTTGAAATTTTGCCAGGTTCTCACTTAATAGCAGGAGGTTAGCCTTAGAATAGTTTCTGAATATTCCCGGTTTAGCTGGGGGTCCAGGTTTTATTTTTACTTTAAAGGAGACCATTTTGTGGTCTGACCTTACCAGGGAAGACATTATAGTAGGGGATGTGCAGCAGTCTCCCATATTAGTGAGGACCAGATCCAGTATGGTTGCACCCCTGGTTGGCGAATTGACTATCTGGTCCAGATAGTTTGTGTCTACAAAATCTAGGAATCTCTGTGCATGTACGTTTGATGTCGTATAGGATTCCAATTTAATAGTGTGGTAATTAAAGCCACTCATGAATATGGTATTGGGTTGGATGGTTAATGTTTGTAATAAATTTAAATACATGGTATGGGTTTCCTGGGTCATAGAGGGGGACCTATAGCTTGCAAGGAAGTGATATTGGATTTTACCTATGGTGATTTAAACATAGAGCAACTCAAGTGCATTGTCCTGTTTGACCAGCCTTGAAGTATATTTATTTTTGATGTAAATAGATCACTTCCACCTTTAGTCCCTGCCTGTGAAGTAGCTGATCTAAATGTGTGGAAGGCATTATAACCTTGCACTGTTGGTATGCTGTCTGCGGATTTAAACCACATCTCAGACACCGTACAGACATCAGCATTCTCAAGGGTAAAGAGAGTTTCCAGGGAGTGGAGTTTTTTGTTTAGGCTCCTAGCATTGAGCAGTAGTACTTTTAGATATTCTTGGTTTTGATTTGCTATGTCAGAAGTACTTTCATTTTGGCATTTCCAAAAAAAGGCATTATGGGAGAAGACAATGTATTAGCTAATATTCAAAAGCCTAGAGGGGGAGAGGTGCAGACCATCCCTGGCAAAGTAGCATGGTTTGTTGACCATCTCCTTCCATGCTGACAGATATTGCACACCCTTAAAATGACACCAGAAACTAAGCCAATTATTAAAGTCAGTCATCTTTTGTTCATATTGTGGCATCATCCTTGGAGAAGGTAAAATGCTGCTCAATGCCAGGCTCATACCAGCCTGAGACACATATTCCGAGAGCTCTATGATATTTCTCTTCATATAGTCTAGGGAAGTACGTCTCAGGTCATTTACTCCCACATGGACTATGATTGAGTCATATTGGTAATTGTGATCCAATGACCTAAGTGCATGCATAATGTGGTGGATCCTAGCCCCTGATAAGCAACTGACCATAACTTTCTCCTTACTCAGCCTGGTGAGAGGGGCATCAGTGTTTCTCACGATGGAGTCTCCAATGACTAGAATGTTGGATTGTGTGGTGACTTGCCTTATGGGCTTAGAGATAGAGGATCCATGAGGTGTAGCTCTATGTGTTGATGTGGGTGTTGTTTTGAAAGAATGCATTTGGGGCTGCTGAGGGTTTTTCTTATGTGTACTTTGCCTAGGATGTCTTTGTGGTTTAGAAAGGTTACATGTAAGTGCCTCAATATATGTGGGTCTATATGTCTGCTTTGGATTGTGATTGAGGGGTGTAGCGTGTGTACTGCTGACAACCTTATTGACATTAGGAGTACTTTTATGTGAGAGCTTTTCCTCTGGTGATGTTGTGTAAATACATCTCTCACATACCATATCAATTTATTTGAGAATTAACTGGCTGTCAGTAAAGATGAGGCAATTTATATATTGCCTCAGGATACCCATACATCGACCAAGCTGGTAATGGAGACAGTAGGAAAGTTCATATCCATGGCAACAGACCCTTTTTTATTTATTAGACTATTGGAGTGAGAATATCAATCACTGTCAGGAGTATCCGGTTTGCAACTATGTGGACAGTGTTTGTCACTGCAAACTAGTTGTCCTGTGTGCAACTAGATATTGGAGAAATTTCAGTTGTGCTTTTACAGGAAAAATGTCACTCAAGGTGTCCGAGTCTGTACAGAGCACTGCCAAATACTTGAGGGGAAACTAATACATAGATCCTGAACATTTAAGGATGAAGTATTTAGGCAGATATTCTGAAGTTAGAAACAAATCAAGCAGTATTTACTGACAACAAAGAATTAGCTTCCCAAGGATGATGAAAAGAGGGGAGTCACATGAATGGCTACTGCCTGGCCACTACTAATGCTGGTCTCAGCAGAGCTTCCCTCTGTTGGTATACAATACTCCTTTGCTTCTTCTCTCACTAGAAGAAAAATGTTAGCACCAATCCCAAGAACAGAAGCAGGCCACATTCTTTTGGTGATCCACAGTCTTGTCTCAGATGATGCAAGGGTCAGTAGGCTTGTAGCCTTTTTCTGGTAGATGTCTTGAATAGCAACCAGACCAATCAGGTAACCACAAACAGTCAGAAATCAAGACACTCTGCTCCTACTCTCACTAGGATCAGAATATAAGCACAGATTCCAATCTGTCAGTTATAAAGCAGTTATTAGGCTTTCTGGTGATCGTCAGTCTCCAAGAAATAATGTAACTGCACTCCTTCTCTCACTAGGAGAAAACAGAAGCACTAATCCCAAGATGACTACTGAGAGGTAGAATGTGGGCTGTCCAATAACTGGTGGTCTTCCAATAGATGCTTAAAGGTAAGATAAAAAATGGTTTAAACTAAACACTACAGTGTGCACTAAGCAGTTAGATATGAACGTGGGTAACTTAAGTTTTAGCTGTCTAAAAAGTTAAGCTTTAGTGGAGCGACACTATTTTTAAAAGAGCAAGATAGATTTAAAGGGAGTGAGCACTTTGGTATTCTGGTACTGTGGAAAACAGTAGGATGGCCAATACATTTAAATAGCTGAAGGGGAGTGATTTCACAAAATTATAATTTTTTGCTTACTTACACCAGACAGTAAAAGCAGAGAAGAAACGAGATGGTCAAATTAACATAAGGGGTAGGCAACTAGAAAAACAGTGGTGTTTAAGAACATAACAGTAACAGGGTGGGAGGGTTAGAAAAATTTCTGTCTGACTCACAAGAGATGGGTTTATATTACCAGATTGAAAACCCGTTTCAGCGAACACCACAAGACCAACATGTATAGCGTGAACCGCAAATATGCCGAACTCCCTAAACGGCGAATTTTCAAATCTTGAACCATCATAGTCGACCAACACCACCGCTCGCTACATACTACATACCCAAACATAATAAATAAAACACATACATACGCTAACCAAACCCTACTCCTAACCCTACACTAAACCTTACATACATTACTATCTATGCACTTACCTTAACCCGCACCCTAACCCTAAGGTCCGTAACTATCGCACACTTACCCTACAGACATATACCCAAACAAAACAAATAATCCACACACATACACTTAACAAAACTCTACTTCTAACCCTACACTAAACCTTACATACATTACTTATCTATGCACTTACCTTAACCTGTACCCTAACCCTAAGGTCCGTAACTATCGCACACTTACCTTACAGAGCTATACCGCAGATGGGCCAACCATGACACTTCGACATTTCGTGTTTCGCGATTTTGAATGTTTGCCGTTCCTGTAGTTCGTGCTATATGTGTCAGTCTTGTGGTGTTTGCTGAAACAGGTTTTCGATCTGGCAATATAGACCCCAAGAGACAGAGCTGTGGTCTCTTTTCCAGTTTTAATATGCAGTTAGAGCAGAATACAAGTAAAACACGGTGTAAAGAAAACAAATCACAGTATACAGAATAGAAAAAGGCAATAAAGTAATACAAAATACAAGAAATAAAAAGCAAACTAACATTTCCCTCACAGCAAACTGTTGCAGAGTCTGGGTGAGCCTTTCCAGTAAAGCTCTGAAATGTTTTATTTTACCCCGTAAATAGAAGGTTTAGTTCCTAACTCCACCCCCTCAGTTCACAGATTATTAACCTTAACTAGCCTAATTTAACTTACGTGTGACTCCATAATTAACCTGTTCTAGTTTTTGTCTGACTCACAAGAGACAGAGCTGTGGTCTCTTTTCAAGTTTTAATATGCAGCTAAAAGCAGAATACAAGTAAAACACAGTGTAAAGAAAACAAATCACAGAATATAAAATAGAAAAAGACAATAAAGTAATACAAAATACAAGAAATAAAAATCAAACTAACTTTTCCCTCACAGCAAACCATTGCAGAGTCTGGGTGAGCCTTTCCAGTAAAACCACCCTCTGTGGTGTCTCCACCTGCTGCATGTGTTTTGTGAGGTACATGCCGAAAATGGCATTATACTCAATAATGGGTCTTAAAAGGGAAGAATACATGAGTTTTATGACCTCCTCATCCCTGGATGAGATACCCTTCTTAATAAGGTGGGCCACGTAGAAAGCTGTCTGTACAATGGAGGCAATATGGTGGCAAAAGTCAGTTTGCTATCAACCTGGGTGCCCAAGTCCCTCACGACTGATTGCGTGCTTCGGACTTTTTTATTAATGCAATAATTTGTGGGAACATCACTCTCACCAAAGGGGATGATGATGTATTTTTTGGCATTCAGTTTGAGGCCATGTTTCTGGCACCTGTCATTTCTTTGGACAAGACTATCTTGAAGGATGTCCACATCACTAGGGGAATTGATGACAGCACCCAGCTTGCAGTCATCTGCAAACATGGTCATCCATAGCCCACTGTTTTAGGCCTGCACCTTAGAAAAGTATATCCCAAACAACAGAGGCCCCATGACCGATCCCTGGGCTACACTGCTCATTATGGGTCTACTGCTTGAGGTGGCTTCCCCAATTTTGACTAGGTTGGTTCTATCAGAGAACCAGTTTACTACCCATATGTTATCATACAGACTGATATCTAGTTGAGAGAGTTTATCTATTATTCCCAAGTGGGGAAGAGTATTGAAGGCTTTGGCCAGGTCAAGGTAGGTGGTGTGCACCATCTTCCACTTGTCTGTGCCTTTGGTGATTGTCTCAAAGAAGTTGACCAAATTTAACAGGCATGACCTCTCCCTGATGAAACCAAACTGTGTGGGATAGAGTGTTTGGAGGTTGCCAATTTTGTTGTTAATGAGGTCCACGATAATCCATTCCATGGTGCTGCAGATCAGGCTAGTTAGGCTGATGGGTCTATAATTTCCTGGATCAGTGGACACATCACTTTTGTGCAAAGGGATGACAGTGGCTGTCCCCACTTGGCAGGGACAAAGCCGGTACTCAGGCTTTGGTCGAACAGGGTGCTTAATGGTGCCACAGGTTCCTGCTTGAGTTCATGTATGATGCAGCTTTAGATGTTATCTGGTCCCACAGAGGCTGTATTTTTTGTCTTTGAGAGGGCAGTGATGACTTGATCCCTAGAGAGGGTTCCTATTAGAAGACCAAAGATGCATTCTTTCAAATGCGTCTGAGTCGAACTTAAATGACTGAAACAGCAAAATGTCAAAGCGGCTTTTAAGCAGATTCTTTCCCTGGGAAAGAATTTGCTTGGCCCCTTCATTAATTTGCCATTTTTGGCACTGTAGTGTGGTCCCGGAGTTGGTATATTTAAGTAGGAGTGTGGGGGGTGTGGGGGGTGTGGGGGGTGTGGGGGGGGTGAAGCCCCTCACTTAATGTAATGTTTAAAGTGTTTTGTTTTGTTTTGTTTTTTTTTTGTCAGAACAGCGATTTTTTTTTTCACTTGGAAAAAAATAGTTGTTCTGACAGTTCGACATTGTAAGCTTTCGCTTACATAGGGTTGATTAATCACCATTTGCTTTTTTAAGCATTCAGTGATCTAATATAGACCCCCCCTGGAGATAAGGGGAGGAGTGCATGTGCTGGGATTCCTGATTTACTGATAGGGGGACAGACGGTTGCAGTTTTTACGGAACCTGTCTGCCAGCAGGTTGGCTATATCTATGGCATTTGTGTATTTGGAGTCCTTGACCACCAGTTCTGAGCAGACCTGAGTCTTTCCTTTGCGATTGTGGACATATGTGAAGAAGGCTTTATGAGTGTCTTTAGTAGATGTTGCCACTTTGGACTCAAAGTTTGCTTTGGAGGATTTCATTAGTACTCTTATTTCCTTGTTCAGGCTAAGGAGAGATTGCTTCCAATTAGGCTCCTGCTCCTTCTTGGTCCTGGACAGCAATTTTTTCCTTTTATTATAGAGTTTGCTTATTGCAGATGTCCACCAGACAGGTTTACTCTTTCTTGAGGAGGATGATTTCATCTTGTCGGGTATTCCTGATTCCATGCAGGTATATATATGCTTGTATAGTACTTTTGTTTAGGTTTGGACATTTGTGCCAGTTCCTATGGAGAGGGAGAAGGCTGTGAAGCTGTTTATACCTTCCCTCAGGAGGTTGTAATAAGCTTTGGAGAAGTTTTCATGTTTGACCATAGTAAGGGTGGGGTCAGGGGAGATGGTGACTTCGAAAGTGACCACTTTGTGGTCAGATCTTACCAGGGATGATGGCACCATAGGGATGCTGCAGTGGTTACTCATTTTGGTTAATACAAAGGCCAAGATATTATCACCTCTTGTGGGGGTGTTGACCAGCTGGTCCAAGGCATTTGCACTGACAAAATCAAGGAATCTCAGAACATTTGTGTTTTGACATGAGCAGTTCTTCCAGTTATGGTTGGATAGTTAAAGTCACCCAGGATCTGGGTAAAGGGTTGAATCTTGATAGATTCTAATAGGTCCAGATAGGTGGAGTGGGCATCTTGAGTCAAAGATGGGGGCCTGTAGCTAGCTATGATTTGAATAGGCATCTTGTCAACAGTTAACTGCACCTGAAGTGTCTCCTGTGCATCATACTGTTTGACCAGCCTGGAGGTGTGTATGATGTGTGTATGGGGTGGTCAAACTGGACTTCATTATATGATATTCATATAGTCAAGACCATATGATCAATGTTTTAAAAAGTTGGAAAAAGACACAAGACAAAAGTGTTTTTGCAGGTGGGCTAGTTATACATATCAAGATTGTACTACAGTGGGGAAAAGGGCAAAATTCTTGAGCCCTACTGTATCACAGTCTCAGTACAAATAGATCAACTTTTTAAAACGTTGATCGTATGATCTCAACCATATGAATTTTGACATTTTAAAAAGTTGATCATGTAAAGTAGACCCATATACCCATATATAGACATATGTATATATATATATATATATAGAGAGAGAGAGAGAGAGAGAAAGAGTGGGAGAGAAAGAGATTATCTATCCATATCTATATCTATATCTACATTTATTTTGTATTTGTTTATATATATGTTTGTAGCATGATCATCAAACTGTGACTGTTTCTTAGTGTGGCACTCTATTTCATGTTAGCATAATACATTACTTAGTGGGAGTAATAGGAGTTAGAATTCAGAGAAAAAAATTAACGTTGGTATATTTCCAAACTTTTGATGCCACAAAATAAACTCTGAGTGGTTTTGTAAGATTTCTGCAAAGAACTTCCTTTAATTCTGAGAATATATCCAAGAGGTAAGTATTATGGGAAGCCCAGTAACTGCAGCAGTAAAAAGCAAACATTTTTTAATCAACCACCCTTTCAAAACTTAGCAGCTAGCAGTTGTTTTGGACCAGGTAATCATAATGCCCACCTGTGACCCAGATACAGAAGTAACCTGCGACCCACATACAGACGTATGACAGAGTTATTAATGTGAATTAACTAGTTGTTTACCGACGTCATTAAAAAGAAGAATCACAGAACTGGCGTTTCTTTTTGTTCTTTTGTTGACTCTGCTGACACCGGAGTAAATAAATCTGCACACTAGATATAACTTCACATTGAAAGGGTGAGATTTTATACAAGAAACCACAGTACAAGGGCAGGCAGTGTCTATTTAAAGAAAAGAAAAAATTGTAGCATGTAGCTTATTTAAACTTTTTTTTGATATTGTGAAGCAAAGAAGAATGCATGAATTACCTCTCTACTAATGATAAGAAAGCTACAGCAAATAAGGCACTTTCAAGAATGTTCTAGATTTCAGATATACTGAACAGCAGGTATACACTCTAATATGATTAGTTTATAGGAACTATGTAACACTTTTTTTGTTTCTGTCTATCTCAACTAAATTGAAGAAGGTAGGGATCTGATGAAAAAAAAAACAGAAAATCATAAATATACATCCATAAGTCTTTGCCTCACAGATACAGGGTACAGTGTTTATAATTCTGACCTGGGGTTATTGGCTGTGTTTGTAATAGTCTGCAGACTGATTGCCTAGTATTTACTTGTGAACCTATATTTATATATAAATATATATATATATATATATATATATATATATATATATATATATATATATATATATATATATATATGTGTGTGTGTGTGTGTGTGTGTGTGTATACATATATATATATATATATATATATATATATATATATATATATATATATTTTTTTTTAGGTTTACATTCATTTTGCTGAGTTGCACAACATCTAATATTAATTGAACGAATGCATTTACTTGAATGATTGAAAAGTCATACCATATTATAAATATTAATGAAAAGACTGCCATTCGAGCATAAGAAGTCGAAGTTCTGAAGTCTGTTGCTGTATGTATGATTGCACACAGTCCCCATCAGTGATAAAGCTTTGGAATGGAGATAACGGTACAGTGAGGATTGGGAAAGTTACCCTTTTCCTAAGCTTTGGAAAGGAGATAACGGTACAGTGAGGATTGGGAATGTTACCCTTTTCCTAAGCTTTGGAAAGGAGATAACAGTACAGTGAGGATTGGGAAAGTTACCCTTTTCCTAAGCTTTGGAAAGGAGATAACGGTACAGTGAGGATTGGGAAAGTTACCCTTTTCCTAAGCTTTGGAAAGGAGATAACGTTACAGTGAGGATTGGGAATGTTACCCTTTTCCTAAGCTTTGGAAAGGAGATAACGGTACAGTGAGGATTGGGAAAGTTACCCTTTTCCTAAGCTTTGGAAAGGAGATAACGGTACAGTGAGGATTGGGAATGTTACCCTTTTCCTAAGCTTTGGAAAGGAGATAACGGTACAGTGAGGATTGGGAATGTTACCCTTTTCCTAAGCTTTGGAAAGGAGATAACGGTACAGTGAGGATTGGGAAAGTTACCCTTTTCCTAAGCTTTGGAAAGGAGATAACGGTACAGTGAGGATTGGGAAAGTTACCCTTTTCCTAAGCTTTGGAAAGGAGATAACGGTACAGTGAGGATTGGGAATGTTACCCTTTTCCTAAGCTTTGGAAAGGAGATAACGGTACAGTGAGGATTGGGTAAGTTACCCTTTTCCTAAGCTTTGGAAAGGAGATAACGGTACAGTGAGGACTGGGAAAGTTACCCTTTTCCTAAGCTTTGGAAAGGAGATAACGGTACAGTGAGGATTGGGAATGTTACCCTTTTCCTAAGCTTTGGAAAGGAGATAACGGTACAGTGAGGATTGGGAAAGTTACCCTTTTCCTAAGCTTTGGAAAGGAGATAACGGTACAGTGAGGATTGGGAATGTTACCCTTTTCCTAAGCTTTGGAAAGGAGATAACGGTACAGTGAGGATTGGGAAAGTTACCCTTTTCCTCACTGTAATGTGATCTTGGAGTTGGTATATATAACTTGCAGGGAGTGTAGGGCGTGCAGGTAAAAAATGTAGATTTTTTTGTTTGTTTGTGGTTTTGTTTTGATGTTTAAATATCTGGAAATGTGAACATCTGACTTAGACTATTGCAGACTTAGTGTTTTTGGGCTGTGTTATGATTGCACAATTTAATTGAATTCCGAATACTTGCAAATGTCGACCATTGTGTTATGTTAATTTTGACATTGTTCCTGTTCAGTAGTATGAAATGCAGCAAATATATTCATTTTTTTTAAATATGTTCTGTGATTCAATAACATGAATGTAAACCATATATATGTATATATATATATATATATATATATATATATATATATATATATATATATATATAATATGGATTTGTATCACTTCATTGAAAGACCATTTCACTGACACCCATTTCACTGAAACCAAATCACCTAAAGTTCATTTCACCTAAAACTCATTTCACCTAAAACTCATTTCACTGACAAGTAGTACTCTAAGGCAAGTCAAAGGTATATGTCCTTTTCCCCACTGTAGTGCGATCCTGGTGTTATTATATATAGTTGTGGGGGTGGGTGAGAGGCATAGACCTAAATGGGATTTACCAAATAATGTAGAACAAAACCAGACAACAGAAAACCAAATTAAGTGGGGGGCTGTGCCCCCCTCACACCCTAACTATACATACTAACAGCAGAATCGCACTACACTGGGGAAAAGGACATATACCTTTGACTTGCCTTAGAATACTACTTGTCAGTGAAATGAGTTTAGTCTTTTAATGAAGTGATATGAATATATATATATATATATATATATATATATATATATATATATATATATATATATATATGTGTATATATATATATATGTCTATACTGTAAATATTACCCCCTCAATAAACTTTAGAAACTTCCTAACTAACTTACCTGCTCCTAATATCCATAATATATAGGGACACAGTTGAGTTGGGTTTTGTGGCCAGTCTTATAAAGGCCCTGGTGGTCATTAGCCTAGTATATATCTATGAATTTATAACAGTAATCACACCAGACATATCCTATATAAAAATGTAAATTTTTGAAAGAACTGTTCTTTAAAAGGCATGTCTGCAGGCATAGTTGAGCATTAATGTACTCCTTCACTTGTAGTACATAATATGTATGGAGAATATCGATATCTGTGCAGTAACAGAAACCTGGTTCAATGCTCCCGAGAGCACCCCAGCACTAACAGGTTATACTTCATACCATGCTTTTCGTCCCCAAAACTCGGACCAAACCACAAAAAGAGGGGGAGTATCCATATTCCTCAAAGATACCCACACCTCCAGGTTAGTGGCACTGCACGAAGCATTGGAGACCATCCATGTGCAACTAACAATGAGCAAAACTGCCTTTCAGTTTGTAGCCTGCTACAGACCACCCTCCCAAACTCAGGAACCCCACTCAGCTTTCCTGAGAACACTGGAGAATATGAAGGTCTCTCGAAACACCATCAGACTGGGTGACTTCAACTACCCAAACATAAACTGGGAGCACTACTCAAGCCCCAACACCCTCGCCCAACGGTTCTTAGAATTTATAAACTCAAATGCTATGGAACAACTGGTCACCACTCCCACAAGATGGGAAAACATATTGGACCTGATCATCACCAACATGGGGACTCTATGTTCCATACCAGAGGTATACCCCTCATTGGTAAGATCTGACCATAAATTAATCTCATTGGACATCCATATCCCATCCCCACCCCCAGCCAAGGAAACCACGGTGAAGAACTTCTCAAAAGTAAACTTCACACTTCTCAAAACCGAGGTGGAATCCTTCAAAGCCCCCGAGCAGTGGAAAATACGGCCCAAACCGCAGAATCCTTTACAAACGCATTCTATGGACACCTACAGGAATGCCTGGATTGTGCTATCCCAAATAAAACCAAGACTCACTCCTCCAAAGGCAGGAGACCTGTCTGGTGGACCCCAGCCATAAATAAGCTATACAACAGAAGGAGAAAGCTACTACATGATAGAGCAAAATCCCAAAAAGGGAAGGCATCTCTGATCAGTACTAGCAAGAAACTACGATCCCTCATAAAATTATCTAAGGCCAGCTTCGAAAGAAAAATTGCACAAGACGCTAAAGATAATCACAAGGCCTTCTTTAGTTATGTCAGGAACCTGGGTGGCAACTCCCAGATATGCTCTGAGTTAGTGCAAAATGACAAAAAATACACTGAACCCACAGACATTGCCAACATCCTAGCAGACAGGTTCAGTGCAAACCCCCCCCCCCCAAAAGAGAAAATGTCTGTCCCAACAGATTGTAGCCTCCCTGACATCACAGATGCACAGGTGAGAGCTGCCCTCTCCAAAACAAAAAACACAGCATCAATGAGACCAGACGGTGTCCCCGGCTGCGTCTTACATGAGCTCCAAGAAGAACTGAACCCTCACATAAAGTCACTGTTCATTCTCAGCCTTACTACAGGATATGTACCCAAGGAATGGCGTACAGAAACAGTGGTCCCGCTCCACAAAGGTGGTGCCACAACGGACCCCGGAAACTATCACCCTATAAGCCTGACTAGCCTGGTCTGCAAAGCTATGGAGCATATCATCATGGAACTCATAAACAAAGACATTGGGAACCTCCAAACACTAGATCCTACCTAATTCGGCTTTGTTAAGGGCAGATCTTGCCTCTTGAACCTGGTCAACTTCTTTGAAACAGTCACCAAGGCCATAGATGAAGGGAAGGTAGTCCACACAGCCTACCTGGACCTCGCAAAAGCCTTCGACACAATACCCCACTCGGGCATCATAAATAAGCTCACCAGCTTAAATATCAACCCCTATGTCACAAGATGGGTTGCAAACTGGCTCAGGGATAGAACCCACATGGTCAGAATTGCAGGTGCCATGTCAGACTCTAAACCAGTTACAAGTGGCATCCCACAAGGCTCAGTCCTGGGACCTCTCTTGTTCGGTATATATTTCTCTGAGGTACAGGCTAACACGGGAGGACTATGGCTGACCAAGTTCTCAGATGACTGCAAACTGGGTGCCGTAATTGACTCGTTGACTGACACAAGCATCCTCCAAAAGGGTCTCACAGAGATGGATAACCGATGCCAGAGCCATGGCCTAAAGCTAAATGCCAAAAAGTGCATAGTCATCCCCTTTGGGAAAAACAAAGTGCCCACAAATTACCACATAGGTGGTAATCCATTAAGTACGCAAGAAGTAATTAGGGATTTGGGGACCCAAGTAGATAGCAATGTCTCCTTTGACAATCACATTGCCAAAGTGGTTAGAAAGACCTTCTATATAGCCCACCTTATCACAAAAGGGTTCACATCTAGATCAAGAGAGGTCATTGTGCCCCTCTACTCATCACTCATCAGGCCCATCATTGAATACAATGCCCCATTTGGGATGTACCTTACCCGACACCTGCAGCAACTGGAAAGACCTCAAAAGTACCTCACCAAGAGGATCAAGGGACTCATACAGATGCCCTATGTAGTTAGGCTAAAGAAACTCCAGCTCTACTCAGTTGCTTACCGCCTACTCAGAGGCGATCTGTGTCTGACGTATAAAGCCATGTCCAAACCAGAATTAATGGACATCCTCCACCTCAGGAAATCCAAATCCCTTAGAGCTACACACTCCATGGACTTAAACCTCAGCACAGAAATAAATAGGACATGCTGGAGGGACAGATTCATATCCCAGAGGCTCCCCTCACTCTGGAACAAAATCCCAGTCCAAGTTAGGCTGAGCCCCTCACTGACCCTCTTCAAGAGAAATCTTGACGAGTGGATGGGAGATCGTAGGTTTACCCCGGGATCTCTTCTGTGTCCCTACTAGACAGAAGCACAGTAAACTAACCTTAAAAGGGCTATCTTCTGTGACCTACTATACAGAGGCACAGTCAACTAATCTAAAATAGTGGTGAAAGCCAAACACACTCTGGCTAGGCTTATAAATGCCCTAGGGCAGATAGCCTAGTATCAACCTATGAACCTATAAGGCAATGCACAAATTGTTAGGACCTGAAGTTTAGGAAACTAAAACCTGTGAATAGATTCCTCAGATGGGAGGAGTATCATGTTGCCACATGGCTTGGGGTCTTGCTAGATTGGCCCAGTTGGGTTGTACCAATGGGGAGGGATAACCAGAAGCAAAGGCCAATACCAGTTGGCCATTCAACCTGAGGCATACCTCTGAACTGTACAGATTTTCAAAGAATGCCCAGATTTTTGGCTCATATTTTCAATATGTTCCTCCTAAAATCTGTATTTTTCTGACAAGTCACTAAATAATAACATACATTTGAGTTTCCGACTTCAAATCCTTTAGAAAATGTATGTTAAAACAAATCCTGTTACTCTAGCAACTTTCTAAGCTTATAAGAGTAATATTTTAAATATGTCCCTAGTTTTGGGCCTTTGTCCCCCCATTTTGTCAGTCTTT
This sequence comes from Protopterus annectens, assembly GCF_019279795.1. Classification (NCBI taxonomy): domain Eukaryota; kingdom Metazoa; phylum Chordata; order Ceratodontiformes; family Protopteridae; genus Protopterus; species Protopterus annectens. Next base: position 779,164,306 of record NC_056749.1, on the reverse strand, counting down.
GTCCTGATTTCTGGCAGTGAGAGGTTGAGAGGTATGACCTCAGGGTGTGTACATGGCCTTCATGCTGTTTAAGCATATTTGTTTACAGTGGGGTTATGGTCACCCTCTACTTAAATGGGTGAAATTGGATACCACTATGGGTAAGCCTGTCAGAGTATTAGAGGCTGTTCAGTGCCCTCAGTTCTGAGACCATTTGGGAGTGTCAGCTAATCCTTTTAGGATGTCAGTGGAAATCAGCTCTTTCCAGGTCTTCAATGAAAATAACCCCTTGAATTCACCTATCAAGGTGGGTGTTTTGTCTAAATGCTTAGCTAGTTATCCAGATCCACATTCTAAGAATGATCTTTTGATAGGTTTCACAAAGGGTTTTCTCTTACAGTCTCAGGCCTCCCTGACCTTTTAAATTTGTTGTAATTTGAGTTTAGTTGCAGGCAGAAAGCAGATATTACAAACTTAACTGACAAGGAATTGTCTGCTAGTAGGATCACTGGCTCCTTCGCAGTCTTGGCTTTCCTTTATTTCAGAATCTCTCCTCTTGGGACTGGTTCCCAAAAAGAAAGATGACCAGTTCAGGATTATTCATCAGCTCTCCTTTCCAGCAGGAACATCAGTCAATGACAGTACCAAGCAGATGTATAGGTCCATTATGTCTCAATGAGTGATTCCATCTGAGCTATCAAGACGTTTCCAGACCCATGGCTTGTGAAACTTGATATTAAAGCTGTATTTTGCTTACTATCCATGCAACATGAGGATTGACCACTCCTTGGTATGGGTTTTCAAGGTCAGTTGTATTCCAACACAGCCATGTCTGTGTGGTGTGCAGAGCCTTAGGGTGCCAAGAAAGGTATACTACAATTTATCCATCTGTGTAGAGACCTGGGCATTCCACTGGCAGAGGAGAAGATTGGTCCCTCTAAGGCTTTGTTTTTCCTGGGCTGGGAGATTGATGTAACATCATCAATGATTAGGCTTCCTCTGACGCATTAGTTTGGCTGGGTGATGTCATGTCTTTATTTCTGTCATCCACAGAAATCAGGGTAGATGAAGTGATACAGCTTTTATGGCTTCTTAATTTTACCAGTAGAGTGATAAGCATCACTGACTGAGGTTGACAGGTAAGGGTGAAGAAGATTTGCACATTTGGCATGTATTTCTGTCACACTTTAAAGGTATCCCATTGGCAAATGTCTGGATAACTAATCTGGCCCTTCAGTTTTTCACAAATGTGACTTGTTGTAAAGGCATGGGTGAATAGTTTCATGGTTAATGATTTTCCGTCCCTGGCGTACCACATGGTTACCAGAATTGAGGAAGGATGTCACCTTCCTTGAGCTCTTGCTCATATGCGTTGCCATGGTTACCAGAATGAGGAAGGATGTCACCTTCCTTGAGCTCTTGCTCATATGTGTAGCCATGGTGGTTTGGTGTGATCAGTTCAGTAACATAAGGATCATCTTTCATTCAGACAGCCAGGGTGCAGTTCATGTTTTGCATAAAAAGACATGCATATCTGTGGTTCATTCCTCATCGAGAGTGTTACTTTTACGTAGTTTAAAGATCATTTTTTTCCCTCACCAAGGTATGTGCCAGGAGCACACAATAACAAACCTCTCTCACCTCCAGATTGATAAAGTTTGCAGCTTGGCCCCAGAAGCCCAAGAAGATGCCACCCTTATACCATCACACCTCTGGAGGATTGGAGAAGTGTAGTTCTCTGGCTAGTGGGTAACTCATGGACAGACAGTAGCAAGAAGGCTTGTGGGACTGCTATCATTTCATTTCTGCAGTTTTGTCAAAGGTCATCAGTGGAGGATAGGGCCTAGTCCTTGCTTCTGATTAGCTGCTCCTTAACTGTCTGTTGTATCTGAATAAGGGATCCAACTCTTTAAGGGGTCAGCTAGTAGCCAAGAGTCTTTAGGCTAATGTCATGGGGCTCCTTGATGTATCCAGACCTAGAATACTACTCATTTGGGAAAAGGAGAAGTGAGCCTCCATGACTTGCAGGAGGCCAATTGTCAAGGTTATTCTTATCAGAGTGCTCAAAAAACTACTCAGTCCATATTACAGGATTACCATTCTTATTCAATTTGGGGCAATTTATATGTCCATGTTATGGGGATGTGGCAGTTACACAAGATCTGGTCAGATCGAAAGCTGACCAGCTGGGCCAAGAGCATCAAGTGACTTTACACATTTATATTTATATTTCATTTTTACCTGTAAGTTCCTTGCTTTGTCCAGTACATTGGGCCTTTACAATGCTAAGTTTGTGTTGCAGGGTTACTGCCAAAGATTTAGTCTTTTCACTTCTGAGGGAGACTGATTTTACCCAGACAATTTGAGGTCTTTCTACATAGAGCATTACATGTCCAGGGCCTTCCAACAACAGGCTGTTCTACTCATTCCTTCCAAATGGCCCAAGCCTCTGACCTAGGAAAGGGAGTTCTATTGAGTGGGATGGTGGACTTCTTCTACATTTCTTAGCTACATTGGATAGTGATTGGATAATTAGTCAATTATATTTATCCAGTTTGTTTGTGTTTCACATTGCACTTGCATTGTGATGTTTGGAAACTTGTTTATTTCTTTCGCAGCCAAGAGAGCTGCATGTCACACAAATTGGAGTAGTTCTGGTTGGAGCCTATCTCAGTGGAAGTGATATGGAAAGATATGCTGGTACTATCTGGTATCCATGCCTAACAAGCTACTCTTCGTGATCAGTCGTACTCCAGTGCCGTTGCTTCATCTGAGGAGGAGGATAATGACACAAGCTGAATTCTCTTCACAAAGGTCTTTAACGGTGCAGCACCAATTCAGCAGCTTTCATCATCTCCCATTCTGCTTTTCAAAGGTTCATAGGTTCATAGCTAGGTACTAGCCTATCGGCCTTAGGGCCTATACAACCCCAGCCAAAAAAGTACCCAGGCTTTCACCACCCAAGAACATTATTTTCCTGTGCCCCTGTCGAGCAGAGCCACAGAGGTGATCCCCGGGGTGAATTTCCTATCTCCCATCCAGTCATCAAGATTTTTCTTGAAGAGTGCTAATGAGGAGCTTTGTTTGATATAGATAGATAGTTTATTCCAGAGGATGGGAAGTCTCTGTGGCAGGAATCTATCCCTCCAGCATGTTCTGTTTATTGTGGTGACAAGGTTTAGGGCCCTAGAGCGTGTAGCTCGGAGGGATTGGGATTTCTTTAAGTGGAGCATGTCCAACAGCTCTGGGTTTGACAAAGCTTTGTACGTTAGGCAGAGATTGCCTCTGAGTAGGCAATATGCGACGGCGTAAAGCTGGAGTTTTTTTAAACGGTCTGCGTAAGGCATCTATTTGAGGCCGGTAATCCTCTTTGTGAGGTATTTCTGCGGCCTTTCTAGTTGTTGTAGATGTCTTGTGAGGTACATACCAAAAGAGGCATTGTACTCTATAATGGGTCTAATGAGTGATGAATAGAGGGGAACAATGACCTCTTTTTTCCTGGATGAGAAACCTTTTGTGATGAGGTGTGCCACAAAGAAGGATTTCCTAACTACTGTGGCAATGTGATTATCAAAGGAGAGACTACTGTCCACCTGTGTCTCAAGGTCTCTTATCACACTTTTGATGTTAAGTAGACTACCACCTATGTGGTAGCTCATGGGTACAGAGTTTTTACCAAACTGGATGACAATGCACTTTTTGGCATTGAGCTTGAGGCCATGGCTTTGCCACCAGGCATCTGTCTCAGTGAGGCCCTTTTGTAGGATGTCCACATTGTTAGGAGTTTCGATTATGACTCCTAGTTTGCAGTCATCTGTGAATTTCATTAACCAAAGACCTTCTGTGTTAGCCTGTACTTCAGAAAAGTAGATACCAAACAGGAGAGGACCCAGGACTAAACCCTGTGGTACTCCACTTGTCACTGGTCTGAAGCTGGATTTGTAGTCTGCTACTGTTACAGTGTGGGTTTTGTCAGTGAGCCAGTTGGCAAACCATCTTGTGACATAGGGATTTATACCTAGTTTAGTTAGTTTATCTATAATTCCAGAGTGGGGGATGGTGTAAAAAGCCTTGGCACGATCTAGATAGGCTGTGTGAACCACCTTACCCTCGTCTACGGCTTTGGTGACTGCTTCATAGAAGTCTATCAGGTTTAGGAGACATGATCTGCCTTTTACAAACCCAAACTGGGTGGGGTCCAGAGTTTGGAGATTACCAATGTCTTTGTTTATAAGTTCCATGATGATACGTTCCATGACCTCGCAGACCAAGTACGTTAGGCTAATGGGGCTGTAGTTCCTGTGGTCTGTGGTGGCTCCCCTGTGTGAAGTGGGATAACTGTCGCTGTGTGCCATTCAGTGGGCACAAAGCCTGAGATGAGGCTATGGTTGAACATGGTGCTTAGGTGGTGTGCCACTTCATTCTGTAGTTCATGTAGAATGGAGCCTGGGATGTTGTCAGGTCCCATGGATGCTGTGTTCTTGGCTTTAGAGAGTGTGATTTTTACCTGTGCCGCCGTGATTACAGGAACTTTGCATTTTTCTGGTATAGAGATGGGCCGTTTAGGGGGTGAGAGGGGGGTAAAGTTAGCACTGAACCTATCTGCCAGGATGTTGGCAATATCAGTTGGTTCTGTATATTTAGTGCCATTGTGCTGTAACTCAGAGCAGATCTGAGTGTTGCCATTGAGATTCTTGAAATAGCTATAAAATGTTTTGTGGTTGTCTTTAGAATTAGTGGTGATTTTGTTTTCATAACTAGCTTTGGAGGATGTTATGATGGATCTCAGCTTCTTACTCAGACTGACCAGGGAGCTCCTCCAATCATGGGATTTTACTCTTTTTTTTCAACAGTTTCTTTCTTCTGTTGTAGAGTTTGTTTATGGCAGGGGACCACGAGATTGGATTCCTTTTTTGGAGGATAGCATCTTGGTTCTGTTAGGGATAGCATGATCCTTGCACTCGTGTAAGTGCTTATAAAGTGCATTTGTGTAGGATTCAGCAGTCATACCTCTATTGTCCATCTGCATGGGTGTCGTGAAGTTTGCCACTTCTGTCTTAAGAAGCATGAAGTTGGCTTTGCAGAAATTTTTTATGGTGGTTTCCCTAATGGGGAATGTGGATGTCTAGGGTGATAAGCTTGTGGTCAGATCTGACCAATGAGGAATTGACTTCTGGTGTGGAACACTGGTTGCCCATGTTGGTAATGACCAGGTCTAGGATATTGCTTCCCCTGTTGGGGGTGTGGATAAGTTGATCTAAGGCGTTGGAATTTATGAATTCCAGAAAACGTTGAGCAAAAGAGTTGGTGCATGAGCAGTTTTTCCAGTTAATGGTAGGGTACTTGAAATTGCCCATTATTAGGGTGCTGCGTTGTACCCTAATAGTTTCCAGTGTTTCAAGAAATGAGGAGTGGGAATCCTGGGGCATGGTGAGGGATCTGTAGCAAGTTACAATTTGGATTGCAGTCTTGCCCAGAGTTAGTTTCAGTTGGATAATCTCGGATGTGTTATGCTAAGCAACTAGCCTGGCGGTGTGGATATCCTTAATGAATATGGACATGCCTCTGCCTTTAGTGTTTCAGTCCAGGTTAGGTGGCCGAAAGGTGTGGTATGAATTATAGCCTGGTAATGCAGGGGTGCTCTCTGGAGCCTTGAACCAGGTCTCTGTCACTGCCAGATGTTGATGTTCTCCATTTTAAGGAGTGCCTCTTGTGAATGCATTTTGGGGTTTAGACTTCTAGCATTGAGTAGCATTACTCTCAGATTTTGCTTGCTTGTACCTGTTATGGTGGTGAATTTGTCATTTGAATCTTGCCTAAAAAAGGCACTATAGGGGTGGCAGGAGCCTTAGTCAGTATCCTGAATTCCAAGAGTGACAGGTGCAGACCATCTCTGGCAAAGCATCGTGGTCTATCGATCATGTCATCCCAGGCAGACAGATACTGGATCCCTTTAAAATGACACCAGAAGCTTAGCCAATTGTTGAAGACAATCATTTTGTCTTTGTACTGTTGTATCATTCTGAGTGATGGCAGGATGCTACTCAGGGCTAGGTTCATACCTGCCTGGGCTACAAGGTCGGAGAGCTCCTCCATGTCTCTTTTCATGTAGTCCAGGAAGGTACATCTCAGGTCATTCACACTAACATGGACAATGACAGAGTCATATTTGTACTTGTTGTCCTATATGCATGTTGTGTAAAATCAATATAATACCGGCTTTGAGGAATATGCCATCTCCCCAACATTGCGCAACACTGGAGCTGGTATATTTAATTAGTGTGTGGAAGGCTTGCACTCCTGCAAAAACATTTGAATTCTCTGAAGTTATGTCATGTTTTTTCTCTTGTGTTTTTTTTTTTTTACACTTTTGCTGTGTCAGTTTTTAGTTTAGATGTTTTTAGGTAGACCCTTACTGATACCTTTGTTAGATAATTCACACCAAACATAAAGATAAGCAAATTTCAAGTTCAGTATCATAAGGTGAATGTATTACTAAGAACTTTCTTTTGCATTATATATATATAAAATTGCTTTTTAATGTGTTTCTTATGCATTGAAAGTCAATTTTGGAGATTTACTCCATGAGCTTCCACTGGAAATGGGGGTACACAATGGAGTTGGAAAACATTATCAAATCAAGGACAAACATATACACACACAGACACACACACACAGACACACACACACACACACACACACACACACACACACACACAGATAAAACTGAGGCCGTGTATGATGTCCATAGATATCATAAATGGTGATATGTGTGAGGATAACTGATCCTGTAGCTGAGGATGGGTATTAGGTCTAGAAATACAATAGATGAGGTTGGCAGGATTTACAGAGATACTAAAGCAAGGAAAGATTTGGGGTTCATTTGTACCCTAACTGGGGTGGGTGGGGAATAATACTGACCAGAAAGGGCTAAGGTTAATGCATGTAGCATCAAACAGAGGTGGATATGTTTACCTTGGCCACTATGTGTTGCCTGTATTCGTCAGATTGTGTCTATGTGGAGACTATGATAATTTACTGAGTGTCATGGACAAGCTTTGTGGGTGACATCTCATCTCCAAATGGTGCTGTAGAACTAAGAGCATGGTCTTCATGGGTTCTACACTAGTGTATTTTGGCTTAATATGTGTGGAGTCTGCATGTCCTCCCCGCAGTTGAGTGGGAATTCAAAAGACATGCGTTGAATGGACGTGTCTTCATTGAAGGTTGGGCGTTGGGCTGGCAACTCGACACCATAAAAACCAACTGCCAGTCATTAGCAGACCGGAGTTCTGCTGTGGTGACCCCTAACCGGGAAAAGCTGAAAGACAAACATGTGGCTATATGATAAAACAAAGAATGGAGTTAGGGTGAAGAGCAGATGGATAGCAGCTACAGCAGCGGACATTTTCTGGGAAGTCATGTAAAGGGTGCATCTGGATGGGAGTGTAGGAGAGACCGTGGAGATAAAGAAGTTAGGAAATGGAAAAAACATTCTAGCTTAAGGGTGCTATAATGGAAGCATAAAGTGGAGATGCAGTGGTGCAGAGGTTAGCTTTGTCGCCTTTCAGCAAGAGGTTCTCTGGTTTGGTTCTCAGCTGGCGTGCCTTCTGTGTGGAGCCTGCACATCCTCCCTGCATTTGTGTGGGTTTCCTCTGGGTTCTCTAGTTTCCTCCCACATTCCAAAGACATGCATCTGAAGCATTTCTCCATGGCATACACTAAAAATGGGCTCTGTCCCAGTCAGGCTTTCCTGGTAAATAAATGTTAAATAAGTAAATAAATTAAAACATTAAGCAAATGAAATGGCTCAGAGAAATGAAAAAGAAGAGGAATGAGGGTACTTAGCAGTAGGACAAAGCTTAGAAAAAGACATCTAAGGGTGTCAAAGTAGCTAAAGTCAAGATGGAAAGGGACCTGGCTAAAGGGATAAAATAGGAGAAGGGTAACTTTTTTTTTTTTTTTAATATTCAGGAGAAAGTGTGACAGTAGTAATAGAAATATATGAGTTCGAAAAAGCAAATAATGTGTTTGGGAAAACTGGAACAGATTTCAAATTAATTGTATGTATTTTTTTATATGAATTAGAAAGAGATTACAGTATCCAGAATGGAAGGGAAAAGAGTAGAATGTCAGGAAAGCACTGGTGGATGGGGTAATTGATTTTGGGAAGTTGAAGAGGCAGCTGCCACCCTAAAGGAATACAAGCTTCAGGGGCTGAACAGGTTAACTAAAAGGGTCATTGTAAACTGGCAAAAATACTTAAAGAGCTACTAAACTTGTCTCTGAGTATGGGGGTGTGACACCTAAGAGCAAGAAGTGTTCCAGAGTTGTTCTACTCCACAATGAGGAGTTCAGCTCCTCAGGATGGCTGAGTGGTCTAAGGCACTGCATTCAAGTTGCAGTCTTCTCTGGAGGTGTGGGTTTGAGTCCCCAAAAGATAAAAAAGTTTCACCCAGAATCATAGATTTGTAGGTTTACTTTTAATCATGGTGAATTCAATGGCACTACAGGGAAATGTTTCCCGGTATATATATATTTATTACTACTGGCGCCAAAACATTTATTTAAACGCCAATAGCTTTTTGTAGTATTATTCTGAAGAAGCCCGTAATATAGCGGGTGAAAGCGCTTAACCATGTTGGATATTAAATTGATGTTTTAACGGTACTGGAATGGTCAATACTTTTTTGAGTTTGACAAACTCTATTTTACCATTCTTGCTATTGTGATTTATTGAATTTGTAAGCTGCTACTGGCGTCTCAAGATACCGTAGAATTGGCATTCTTTATTTTCTGTTGATTGTTCAGTAGTTTTTTGAACGCTAATTGCTGTTTCATTTTGTAATAATTTTGGAGAAATCCATACTGCTCAGTTGATTTATTTATGGGTGAATTACTATTCCTAAATAATTAATTGTTTGTTTTCCCCAATTATAATTACATTTATTTTTAATGATTTATTTACTTATTAAAATAATTTCTGATTTATTCTCACTAAATTTAATAGATGAAACAGTTTTAAATATTTGAATTTGTTTACTTAATTCATCAAATAAATTTTAATATATAATGCTTTAGAAGTAGCAGACAATTTAATATTTTTATCAGTGCTTGAACCTTTTTTAATATTTTGAATATAATTAAAATATCTGCAATAATAAGACTACCTTTCCACAAACATTATATTTGTTAATAATTTTTGGCACGCTTAGACCTTTTCTCCATAAAATAACAGTACCTTTTATTTTTTTATTAAAAGAAGAAACTAAAACGTTATAACCTGAATGAACAACTGTATACTGTATACTGTCCTCTAACAGATGTGTTTCCCTGTGAAATATAATATCACATTTGTTAATTTTCAAACATCTCATTAATGATCTTCTCTTATTGCCACTATTTAACACATTGACATTAATAAATAAAAAAAATAATGTAGTCATATTATTTTTCTATTATTTTGCTATTGAAAAGAGAATTACATTTCGAAAATTATTATTTTCAGTTATGTTTTATGAATATTTCAAAATCATTTTAGTCCTCTAAACAAATATTTTCATTAAAGCAACCAAACAAAAATAATAATAACAAAAACCTTTAACATTAACTCAATTTACATTATTTACAATCCTACAGATTATGGTTACTCACATTCCCAATTAGTCTAATCCATTAGACAGCTTGTCCAAAACAGCTACAATAACTAAACGTCTACCTTAATTTATTAATCACTACTGTAACTTGTATTAAAATTCTAGTATGTTTATTATAGTTTATAGAGACTATCATATTGAAACAAATTTTAATAGTAAAACAATGGGCTTTAGAATGTTACTAGTAGTGAACATGCACATGCATGTGCACACACACACACACACACACACACACACACACACACACACACACACACACACACACGCACACACACACACACACACACACACACACACACTTGTGTGTGTGTGCGTGTGTGTGTGTGTGTGTGTGTGTGTGTGTGTGTGTGTGTGTGTGTGTGTGTGTGTGTGTGTGTGTGTGTATATGTTTGATGTTTTGAATCATTTTATTAAATATAAATATTTTGAATCCACTACTGGTAGGAAAATATTTTATGCTGTTTTTAACTTTAAATGCACATATTAACACCATCTAAAGATATATATATATATATATATATATATATATATATATATATATATATATATATATATATATATATATATATATATATATATATATATTAATTAAAATTAATGTAGAAGATTGTCGATCCTCTAAATTTCATTCAGTATTTGTAAAGAATTGCTCTTTGTAGTAAAATAAAAAAATAAAATAAAATACGATACTCAAGTAGATAAACTGCAAGGTAATGAAAACAAATATGTACCAAAGAAAAAATGTACCGAGCAGAACACAGCAAACACTTAAACAGTTAAAAAACACAAGTTTATTAAAAGATAAGTGCTTTCACAAATTCTATTTGCTTCATCATGGTTTTTAATTGTTTGAGTCGCTTTGAAACCTGTTTCTTTTCAACAGTTTTTACAGTTTTATGAGCTTTTACTGTATTCTGCTCTGTACATTTTTTCTTTGGTACATATTTGTAGTAAAATATGTTCTTCTGTATCTACCAATAAAATTAGACAAGATTAAGTTCATCCCCATCACAACCCAGCAGACCAATCTAAGTATCCAGACCAAGTTTCCCAAACATGTGCTCAACCTCAACTAGGTTAGAAGATGATTATTGCAAGGCTGAAATACCTTGATCAACAGATCTTAGGCTCTTATAAATAAATACTTGCTCATTTAAAATATGCAGTACACTTTTATATCCAGACTGAAAGCCTACATAAGTTTCACTCTTGTTTCAAACAGCACATATACAGATTTGCTGGAATTAGGAGAAAGTTAATTAATTATTAGTCATTGATATAATTTGTTAAACTGTACCTGTATTCTTTCTTCAGGGGACTTAACTTATTTTATTATGATCTGATCAAATCATCTATATAAAGTGTGAGTTATGCAGCAGACAAATCAAGATACATTTCATTTATAAATAAAATACAGTATTGACCTAAAATTAATCTCTGAGAGATACCAGGCCATACTTTACCTGCTTCATAAATCAACATGTATATGACTGTGGCAAGGAAACCTTTTTCTATAACAACAGTCTCCCAGTATGAATCTGATGTTTCACAACAGAAACAAAAACAAAATCCCATCTGAAAAATTAAGTCCCAAGGGTAATGGACAAAAGTGTTTGTTATGTGAATAAATTTCCATTTATTATTAAATAGTTCCTGTATTTTTGCATCCTAGATGCATTAAACTTATTCTATATTAGCATCAATGCTATCCAAGTAGCAAATGAAGTATTACATTTCCCCTAATATCTACAGATTAGTTACTTCTGCACATTGGTGGAATGATATAATTACTCTCATGTATTTAACCTTTTACCTCACTTACAAGGGTAGTGACAAAAGTGGGATTTATTTGAAGTAAGTAAGCTATTGTTTAAATTTACTTTACTATCACAACCAAGCAGATAAAAAAATCTTAAATATATGTTTTGATGTCCACCAGTGCTACCAGTATGTGATGGCCAACACTATAAGAAAAATGTGACGTCCCCATGCTGGGCTATTAATCAAGCAGCCTAAATCTTCACCACTGACACTGGAGAGGGATGTGCACTTGGATTGCAAATGGATACACTCAGTATTTCCAGATGCAGACCTCTCTGCATCAAACACAATTTTCCTTAAGAGCACAAAGGGAACACATTCAGACCAGGGTCTGGATTTCTCTATATCTGTCTTCCTCCAGGTCCCCAGCAAGACTCCCCTTGGGTACAGCTGTAGGATTAGGTCCTTAGCTGAGTGTCCAAGCCAAGTATTCCAGCACTCTGTCTGTAAACCCAGTGCTTTGTGTCCCTGTCCCAAGTAGCTGAGACACACACACACACACACACACACACACACACACACACACACACACACACACACACACACACACACACACACACACACACACACACACCTGGGAAAGGAAAGGCTGGCACAGATTTAACTGTCAATCCCCCTTCTGCCCATAGTATAAGGTATTTATCACTGCCACCAGACATTCCACAATCAGCTACTTTAAGGCCCTTAACAAAGGTTGCCCAATTATACTATGTCATATTAATACTAATACAAATGGTAGTAGTTGACTAAGACAGCTAGGCCTTCTGGAGTGGACCACACAGTATCATAAAATAAGTATAAGCACTCTCAGAGGTTAAATACTTTCTACAAGTACCAACCACATTAAAAGTTTAAATATATTTAATAATAAAAAATAAAGTAGCATGAAAATATTGAATATATATTCATAGTAAACCACAGAGTTCATATCACAGGAAATATTAAAAAAAATGATGGACATACTCAGACAAATAAAGAAAAACAATATCTAAACTAAGCTTCACTATATTCTTGAATAATCTAAAAGAATTACTGTTCCATAGTTAAGTTGATTACTACCGCCAGGTAAGAAATTGTGGGTGAGGATCTTTCAAGTCAGGTTTCCCAAACCAGAATACTCAACACTCTGAGATTTCTCTTTGTAATATCCAAAATAAAATTTCCAAGAGGGCTGCAGAATGACCTCATCTGGTCACCTGGCTCGAGGCTCTCACAATATTACCCTTTGAAGCTGAGGCAGGAAGTTAGCATACATGTCTACAATAGACATCTAAATGTCTATGGTAGTGCCCGGGGCATCCCCTCTTTTTACTGAGCTAATGAACAAAGTTTTTTTCTCAGACCTAGCATCTCCAACCCTATTCAGCACTGTGGGGTACCGTTTTAATGGTTTAATAGCTCATTTACATTTCCCTTATTTTTCTTAAAGCAAGCTAGCTGGTTAACCATTGCTGTCCCAGTATCCTCTATTGAAACATATACATTTAATTCAGTTACAATAATACATGTACATTTCTATTCATTTCAGCAGGGTGCACTGTTGATATATTTTAACACAAACAAACCTCACAAATACATTTTCAGCACAAGCACCTGTACAAATCAGTTTGATATACAAACGACATACAGTTATAATACATTTATAACACAAGCAGTTTGTATAAATCAATCTGCTATTCAAAAGATGCATCATTCTTTAGAAAACTGGTACTTGGCCATATCATCACATCTTGTATAAATCAATTTGCTAGTCAAAAGATGTATCATTCTTTAGAAAACTGGTACTTGCCCATATCATCACATTTCTCCCCCTTGAAGACTCAAGAGAGTTTTTCAAGTGAGCCTTGAGAAACCTGGCTTGAGAGAAATAAGCCTGTCTGGGAATATGTTATCCCATTCCCTGTCTTGACAGCCTATCTGCGTTGGCATTGCTGACCACACTATGGTGTTGTACTGTTATGTCATATGTCTCCAATCTTAAGCTCCATCTTAATAACTTGCCATTTTGTTGGCTGGCTGTATGTAGCCATGTTAAGGGATTGTAGTCTGTAACTACAGTGAATTTCCTTCCATACAGATAAGGCTGAAGTTTCTGCAGTGCCCATGTTATGGCTAGACATTCCTTTTCTACACCTGCATAACATTCCACCATAGGCTGGAGTCCACAGCTCACATATACCAATGGGTGCTCTTCTTTCTCTAAGGAAACCTGGCTAAGTACAACCTCCACCCCATGGTTTGAAGCATCCACCTGCACAACAAATGATTTGCTATAATCTGGACTGTCTAACACAGGGGGTCCTCCCAAAGCTCCTTCAAGCTTCTGGAATGCCTGCTCACATGCTGGGGTCCACACTACCTTATCTGGCCTATTTTTCCTTGTCAGGTCTATGAGGGGAGCAACTATAGTATTATAATTGGGGATAAACTTTCTATAGTACCCCATTATCCCTAAGAATGCCCTCACCTGCTTTTTGATAATAGTTGCAGGCCATGCCTGAGTGGCTTTCACTTTGGCAGCTTCTGGCCTGATCTCTTCCTTACATCATATCACATTTTTTCTTTACTTCCATCCTCCAAAACATTGACTCACATTACTTCTTCACAGTCATCACTCCTAGCACTAATCTCTCCCTACTTCTAATACATATACTTTTAGACAGTTATTCTAATTCTTCCTATATTACTCAACTTCTGCACTCATAATAGAGTGCACTCTACAGTGTGCACTCACATTAGAATGTACTAGAACATGTACCTTGTATTTACTTCAATGCCTTGTGTTTGTTCATAGGTTCATAGGTTCATACTAGGCTATCTGCCCAAGGGCATTTATAAGCCTAGCCCAGAGTTTTTGTGGCTTTCGCCACCCCTTTAGTTTGAAGAAAACTATGCCCATTATTTTACTGTGCCTCTGTCAAGCAGAGACACTGAGGTAATCCCTGGGGTATATCTGCGATCTCCCATCCATTGGTCAAGATTTCTCTTGAACACGGCCAGCGAGGTGCTCTGCCTCACATGTACCGGGATTTTGTTCCACAGCATAGGGAGTCTTTGGGTGATGAATCTGTCCCTCCAGCACGTCCTATTAATAACCGTGTCAAGGTTTAAGTCTCCCGCCCTTGCAGTTCTGAGGGATCTAGATTTTTTGAGGTGAAGCATGTTCATCAAATCTGGGTTTGACATGGCCTTGTATGTCAGGCACAGGTCACCTCTGAGCAAGCGGTAAGCGACTGAATAGAGCTGAAGTTCTTTCAGTCGGGCAGCATAAGACATATTTTGAGACCCTTTATCCTTTTGGTGAGGAACTTTTGGGGCCTTTCCAGCTGCTGCAGGTGTCGGGTCAGATACATTCCGAATGGGGCATTGTACTCAATCATTGGTCTGATGAGTGATGAGTACAGGGGGACGATGACCTCCCTTGATCTAGATGTGAATCCCTTCATGATCAGGTGGGCAATGTAGAAGGTCTTCCTAACTACTTTAGCAACATGAGTGTCAAACGAAAGGTTACTGTCAACCTGAGTCCCCAGATCCCTGATAACTTCTTCTGTGCTCAGTGGATTGCCACCTATATGGTAGCTAGGGGTAACCTTGTTTTTCCTGAAGGGTATGACTATGCATTTCTTGGCGTTTAACTTTAGGCCATGGCTCTGGCACCAGTTATCCATTTCTGTGAGACCCTTCTGAAGGATATCTGTGTCAGATGTGTTTTCGACTATGGCGCCCAGTTTGCAGTCATCTGCAAACTTTGTCAGCCATAACCCTCCTGTGTTTGCTTGTACTTCAGAAAAGTAGATGCCGAATAAGAGTGGGCCCAGGACTGAGCCCTGTGGGACCCCACTTGTGACAGGCTTTGAGTCTGACATGGCGCCAGCAACTCTGACCCTGTGGGTTCTGTCACTTAGCCAGTTTGCAACCCATCTTGTGATGTATGGGTTTACATTTAAAATGATGAGTTTTTCAACGATACCTGAGTGGGGTATTGTGTCGAAAGCCTTTGCCAGGTCAAGGTAGGCTGTATGGACTGCCTTTCCCTCATCAATGGCCTTGGTGACTGTTTCAAAAAAGTCGACCAAGTTTAAAAGGCATGATCTGCCTTTGACAAAGCCAAACTGGGTTGGATCCAAAGTCTGCAAGTTCCCTATGTCTTTATTTATGAGTTCCATTATGATCCTCTCCATGGCTTTGCAGATCAGGCTTGTCAAGCTGATGGGACGGTAATTTCCAGGGTCGGTGGAGGCACCACCTTTGTGAAGTGGGACCACAGTTGCCGTGCGCCACTCCTTGGGTACGTATCCTGAGGTGAGGCTAAGATTAAACAGCTGTCCTAACTGCGGCTTTAATTCCTTGTTGAGTTCGTGGAGCACACAGCCGGGGACACCATCCGGTCCCATGGATGCTGTGTTTTTCGCTTTAGAGAGAGCAGTTCTCACCTGGGCGTTAGAGATGTTTGGGGGGCTACAATCCTCTGGTATAGATATCTCTCCTTTTGGGGGGGAGGGGGGGGAGAAGTTTGCACTGAACCTGCCAGCCAGTATATTGGCAATGTCTGTAGGTTCAGTAATTTTCACATCATTTTGAACTAATTCTGAGCATATCTTGTATATCATCTTTCTGTGCCACCTATATTTTCATAATGTATTTTTTAGTATCTATACTGCCTGTTATAACTATGCTTCTTGTAAATACAAAGAGTTCCAATATTATGTAATTTTATACTAACTTTTTATTTTGGTGGAGATTTTCTCCCTGGGCTTCCACTGAAAATGATCTCTTCTTGGCCCAGTAGACTTCCACTGTAAAAAAATGCCAGTAAATAAATAAATAAATAAATAAGACCTCTGCCATATCCACCTGACACTTACTGGACTTAATGAGCAACCTGACCTCTGCAGTCTGCCCAGCACCTCCCCGACATGCTGAAGGTGATCTTGCCAGGAATGGCTGTAGATGGCAATATCATCCAGGTAAGCAAGGGCATAATCCCCTGCTCCAGCTAGGATATGATCTACCAGCCTCTGGGAAGTCACTGGGGCATTTTTCATCCCAAAGGGCAAATTTGTGAACTCATATAAGCCGAAAGGAGTCAAAAAGGCCTCTTGCTAGTATTAGGAGTCAAGGGCACCTGCCAGTAGCCTTTGGTCAGATCAATAGTTGTCAGATACTTAGCCCCACCCAGCTGCTCTAAGGCTTCATCTGTCTTAGGCATGGGGTAAACATCTAACTCTATGTGACTATTTAGTTTCCTGTAGTCCACACAGAACCTGGTGTTGCCATCCTTCTTTGTTACCAGCACCACTGGAGAGGCACAGGGACTGCTGGACTCCTGGATTACTCCCACTCCCAACATCTCCTGTATATCCTCCCTCAGAGTCTGTCTGACTCACTCAGGCACCCTGTAATGGGCCTGTTTTATAGGTCTTTTGGGTCTTGTATACACATTTTGCTGAACCAGGTGGGTGCACCCTGGTTTCCCAATGAACACGTCTCCATACTCCTGTAACACTGCTCGGATTTCTTGAACCAGGGTAGGGGATAGCCTCCTGGACATTGCTAACCCTTTCACTGAGGTGTCAAATCTGAGTCTCACTGAAGAGATCAGTCAACAAACCCCCCCCCAGACTCCTCTAGCCACCCACTGCAAATAATCAGCACAAGGGCCTCCCTATCGTGGTAAGAATTTATCATGCTAACATGATACAATTTGTGCCTCTGCCTCCGGTCTTAACAATTCTATGATGTAGTTAACATCACTGATCTTCCTTACCACTTTGATGGGTCCCTCCCAAGCTGTCTGCAGCTTATTGTGTCTGACAGGAATGAGCACCATCACCTGCTGTCCCACAGCATACTCTCTGGTTTGAGCATTCCTGTCATACCAGACCTTTTTCTGCTGCTGGGTTCCTGCCAGGTTTTCATGAGTCAAGCCCATGAGCTCTCTGAGCCTTGTCCTGATGTTTAGGACATATGCCACAACAGACTCCTTGTGGGATTCACACTAACCCTCTCACTCATCATGAATCAAATCTAAAGGACTCCTCACCCTATGCTCATACAGCAATTGAAAGGGTGAAAAACCTGTGGATTCCTGAGGCACCTCCTTGTAAGCAAACAATAGATGGGGCAAATATTTGTCCCACTGTCTCTTAAACTGGTCTGCAAATGCCTGTAGCATGATTTAAAATGTAGAGTTTAGCTCTCCACAAG
This sequence comes from Protopterus annectens, assembly GCF_019279795.1. Lineage (NCBI taxonomy): Eukaryota > Metazoa > Chordata > Ceratodontiformes > Protopteridae > Protopterus > Protopterus annectens. Next base: position 779,146,640 of record NC_056749.1, on the reverse strand, counting down.
ACCATTAGTGTGGGAGTGGTAGAGGGTGGCCTTTAGATGCTTCACCCCACAGTTCTCCCACAGACAAGCAAGCAGGTCTGACATGAAATTGGCACCTATGTCAGTCAGAATTTCTCTTGGGAAATCTACACTGCTGAAAATCTTGAGCAAAGCATTTGCCACCTTTTCTGCCTTGATGGAGGACAGAGCCACTGCCTCAGGATATCTAGTAGCATAATCTACTACCACTAGGATATACTTCTTCCCTGTGGAACTTGGGGTACTCAGAGGCCCACGATATCCATAGCTACCTTCTGAAACTGCTCCACCATCACAGGCAAAGGCATCAAAGCAGCTTTGACTTTGTCTCCTGCCTTTCCTACTTTTTGGCACTTTTCACAGGTCCTGCAGTACCCTGCTATGTCCGTGGTAATATCAGGACAATAAAAGTTATGAATAATATGCCTCTTGGTACACTTTATTCCCATATAACCTGTAAAAGGAATGTCATGGGCTATGGCTAGAAGTGCGAGAATGTAGGCTCTGGGCATCCCAACTACTGTATTACCTCACTTTCTAGCCCTACCTCAGGAGTCCACTCTCTATACAGTAACCCTTTGTTCCAGTATACAGAATCCCCTTTCTTGAGAATCAGGTGCCTCCCTAGCTATCTCTCTCAAGCCTTGTAATGTAGGGTCTGAAAGCTGAGCCTGTCTCAATTCTCTCTTTGTAATTCTTTCAACTCCCCTTCCACAGGAATTCTGGTATCCTCTAACAGCAGTGCCTCAGTATCAGCCTGGGTACTACTACTTACCCTTGCCCTTGCAGTCACTCTGTCCAAGGAAACGTCAGTACCTACCAGCACCTGTGGCTCACCTTCAGTCTTGCTGCTACAGGGTAGCCCCCCCCCCCCTGAAGTAGGCACATCACCAGTCCTGGCTTCAGGTGTGTGGCCTGTCTGAGTGTCCCCCAGGCTACCAGACCCATATGCCCCTCTCCAAGCCTGACTGTATGTCACTGCATGCACACAAGGTACTGCATTATCAAAATAATTCCCTATCAAGACATCTGCAGGGATATCCTCAAACACACCTACTTGCTTGCTTCCTTTCCCACCCTCCCAGTCAAGGTGAACCCTGTGGGCAAAGGCATTTGGAATGGGATCCCTCCTAAAGCTCTGACTGTAGTGGACTGCCCAGGCAAGGACTGCTCCTCTTTAACTGCTGTAGTTGTCACAATGGTCTTATCAGAAATTGTGTCTCTCTTGGCAGTGGCCTGTTTTCCATCCATCAAGATTGTATATAAACTCTGCTGGTAGTGTGATACCACTTGTGTCTCCAGACAACTTACCACTGTCATTCTGTTATTCCCATGTGCTGGATCCCCCACACTTGTGTTCACCACCTTGCCTCCGTGGACATCTATATGCTACATGGCCCCACTGGTTACATTTAAAACATTTAACCCTTGATCCTTGCTGTGTACCTGAACTAATGGCTTCCCATGTTACTGACAGAATCTATTGGGGCAATTTAGGCTGCCCACCATGGGTTCCCATGTGCAGCACTGGGTATCCCATTCCTGTTCAGTGGTGCCCGGCCTGCCAGGTATAGGAATCCTTTTTTCCCCAGCTCATCTGCAGAGTTGCATTCCCTGTCTGTCAACCAGATTCTCATGTCCTTAGGCAAAGTGCTAAAGATTTGTTCCCTCTCTAAAAGGTCTGCCAGCTCTTGAAAAGTGGTGACCTGACAACCACTCATACACCTATGAAGCTAAGTGCTTATTTAAACAATATAATCACATACACTTTCATCTGCCTTGCGTCTATTCTCACAAAACATTTTTCTGCAAGCCTCAGGTGTTAACTTAAAACATCCCAATAAACATTTTTAGCTGTAGCACAGTTTAAGCAATCAGTATCAGACAATTTAGAAACAGCAGTTACAGCTTTACCATGGATTAAGGGGGTCAAAACCGTACTCAGAGCTCTTGGTCAACATTATAAAGTTTACATATTTATTTATTTATTTTACATTTGTTGACCGGGCTAGTCCAGCTGGATATATGTCCATTTTCAGTGGAGGCCCGGGGAGAAAAGCTCCAACGATATTACAAGTAATTCACAGAAACAGCCAATACAAGGTAAAAATTATTAACACATTGAGTCAGAACATGAGATGTACATGCAGACAGGCATAGTCATAGCAGGAAATTACATAAACAAAGTTTAGTAGATATTTGCTATACAAATTCTAAAAATATAAGTATATAATATGGAAAAAGGTGAAAAAGAAAATAATTAAAATATTTTAAAAATATATATATTTTTTTTTTACATATGTCTATAGGATGTTGTGTGAGTAGGAATTAAGGAGGAAAGGAAAAAGAAAGGTTAATCTGGGTTGTTACAGGAACAAAGCCAGTGTTTACTGAGATGTGTTTTCAGCTGTCTTTTAAAGAGTGGAAGACTAGACAAAGATGAGATATCAGATGGTAGTTTGTTCCACATTTTTCCAACAGAGTTAGAAAAAAGGCTGTCACCTGCAGAGTTATTGGGTTTGGTAATATTAACCAGTAGTTTGTTTGGAGAGTGTAGCTGTTTCAAGTTACTATAAGGCGTAATGAGGTTAGAGAGAATTGGTGTTTTAGAAAGCTGATATAGAATTTTGTGAGCAGTTAAGAGCTGTTGATAAATGAGCCTGTTAGGAAGTTCAAGCCAGCCTATTCATATATCCTTTCAAATATATGAATAAAACTATCAAAATTATCATTGTCTGTAAATTGTAGAATAATTTACTGACCTTTACTGTTTCTGGGTCTGGCTATTCCCTTCCCCGTTACCTCCATGACCCTGACAAAGAGTCAGCATCTCCTTTTCATGTTGCCTCTGCCTCTCATTTTCTTCGGCTTCCAGACATCTCAGTCTCTCTTTTTCTTTAGCCTCCAAATGCTGCATTCACTCTGCTGATTCTAATTCTAACCATGTGGCCTCCAATTCAAGTCTCTGTAACTCCAGATGGATTTTAAGTCCTCTGAGGAAAAGTTGAACTGTCCTGTTTCTGAGAGCTGCAAATTTCCATCACCAAACTGGTTATCCTCCTGGTTGCTGGTCTGTGCTGCAGCTATGGTTAAGGCTGCAGTCATTTTCCCTTTAGTCAGGTTGGCATGCCCCAGTCCTTTGATTTGGCACATCTCAGCCAACTGGTTCCTTGTCAGTTTGCCGTAATCCTCTGCTGACATCTTTGCCTGTTCTCCCTGATTAACAAAACTAATAAAAAGTAAATAAATAAACATATTGTGATATACTGTTTTGTGGGAACACACTCAGCCCAGGGTCTGGATTTCTTTATATCTGTCTCCCTCCATGTCCCCAGTAAGATTCCTCACTGGTGTAGCTGTAGGGTTAGGTCCTTAGCCAAGTGATCAAGCTAAGACCTCCAGCACCCTCTCTGTAAACCCAGTGCTTCATGTCCCTGCCCTAAGTAGCTGACACACACACACACACATACACACACACACACACACACACACACACACACACACACACACACACACACACACACACACACACACATCTGGGAAAGACTAGCACAGATTTACCTGTCATTCCCCCTTCTGAACAGAGTATAAGGTAGTTATCACGGCCACCAGACACTCCACAATCAGATACTCTAAAGCCCTTAAAAAGGGTGCCCGATTATACTGTGTAATATTAATACTAATACAAATGGTAGTAGGTGACCCAGGACTCTCAAAGGTTAAAGTCTTTCTGCAAGAACCAGCCACAATACAAGTTTAAATATATTTAATAATAAATAATAAAAGAGCATGAAAATACTGAATATATATTCACAGTAAACATCAGAGTTCAGATCACAAGAATATTGAAAAGAACACTGATGGACAGACTTGGACAAATAAAGAAAAACAATATATAAACTAAGCTTCACTATATTCCTAACTAAGCAAAAAGAATTACTGTTCCCCATTTAAGTTACTTACTACTGCAAAGCAAGATGCTGTGGGTGAGGAACTATCTAGTCAGGTTCCCCCAAACAGAATACTCAATACTCTGAGATTTCTCTTTGCAATATCTAAAATATAATTCCCAAGAAGGCTGGTAGAATGACCTCATCTAGCCACCTGACTTTAGCTTATCATAGTATCCCCCTTTGAAACTGAGACAGGAATTTAGCATATACAGTTACAATACACAACTAAATGTTTATGGCACTGCCTGGGGCTTCCCCTCTTTTTACTGAGCTACTGTGTGGTGCTCATTATATTTCCCTTATTTTAACTAAAGCAAGCTAGCTATTTAACCATTGCTGTCCCAGTATCCTGTATTAAAACATATTCATTTAATTCATTTACAAGAATACACGTGCATTTCTTTTAATTTTGGCATGGTGCACTGTTGATATATTTTAACACAAACAGACTGCACAAATATATTTTCAGCACAAGCATCTGTACAAATCAGTTTGCTATACAAGTGATAGACAGCTCTAATACATTTGTAACTCAAGCATCTTGTATAAATCGGTTTGATATTCAAAGGACATATTATTCTTTACAAAACTCCAGCTGGCTATGCTGGCAGTTGCCCATATCATCACAAATGTACTCTGCCCATCCATCCCAAAATGCCAATTGGTCAACACAAACTCAGAATCAACTGGTATAAACAAAAATACATCCAAATGAAGATATGTGAAACTACAGTTTTAAACAAGGCACTAACTGCACATCTACACAAGAAAAGCAGTCTGATAGTATTTCTGCATGTCAATGAAATACTGGGTGGTCAAGAAGGAACATGGGGGAGGAAAACAAAGAAGCAAGAAAAGAACGCCACAATATTGCAATGAACTCTGTATTATTTTCTAATATATGCAACGAGCTTAGCTATATTTTATGAATTGTGATTTACTAAGTAATAAATAATATATTATTTAATCAGAAGTAATGAAAGTTTACAATGTATTTATACTGCAGTGAACATTCCATAATAACTAAGTATGTATTATATTATTTAATAATTTAGTTTAATACTCTTTTGTTCAAAAGTTGGCTTTTATCAGGACATAAAATGAAATTTATTCTTAAAAAATTTGAAACGATTCTTATATACTGTCATACTTTAGTTAATTCCCAGTGCGGGATTAAATGAGTTTTCCTTTAAAGTAAGGGAAGCCCCACTATATAAAAATATACAATTATTTAATATGTTTTAAAGTACAATGTATAGCAGTGAAAATGTCATTTATTCTTAAATATCTTAGATTTAATGCTTTTATCCCCAGAAATGTACTTCAGTTTCCCTTTTTAAGGATGCTGCACTCCATTCCATCTCATCTGTACCAGAAATAATGTTATTTTTCTTCACTAAGTCTGAAGCTTCTTCCAAGGTGTTAAACATTTTAGTTCCTTCAGGCAGATACACTTTAATTCTTGCTGGAAAAAAGAGGTTAGATATGATGACTTTCTTTTATAATCATTTATAAGTGGCAAAGAAGCTTTTCTCTTACTCATAACTTTTATGTAATAGTCTTTGTCAAAACAAATAACATTTTTACTAATTTTAGTAGCAGGACCAGTTCAAGCTAATTTTAATATTTGGTCTTTATCCATGCTAGATACAAATGTCACTGTTATGGGCAATGGAGGTACTTTTTCTTTTCTTTTATTGCCTATGTCACCAAAGATATATGAACTTTCTCAATCCCAAAATGACAAAGCCTGAAGTTTAAGTATTTGTATAACAATGTTGTTAGAAAGTTAGTTCTATCATCACCCTCATATTTCCCAGATATTTCATATATTCATATATTGTTTCATCTGAGTCTATATTTCCTGTCATCATTTTTTCAATAAGCCATTTATTTTGCTTTAAAAGAAATTTAGTCTGTAGTTCATTGTTTGATATCCATCAATCATGATCATTAAGACCTTCTAATGCTGTTATGTGAGCACTTTGCTGTTTTATCAAGTTGCTAAGATTGTCAATCTTATTATGACTTTCTTCTTTAAAATTGTCAATTTTTAATTCCAATTTATCTATCTTACTCAGGAAGTCTTGCATGTTAGACATCAAGGACTGGATTTTCTTATTTAATGAAGAATCTTATATATTATTCTTTAAAAAGTTCATCTTATATTCTCTTGATAATTAATTCAAAATTAAATTCTGACTGAAAAATTACTGCCTCTGAACAAGTTATATAAACCAATTATCTTCTCAGTTCTTAAGAAATTAAAGTTTTTAAATCTTCAGAATTTCTACTTTTTGTTAAGTTATAAGTCAGAAGATACATTTCAAGTTACAAAGCTTTTATCATTTTTGCTCTCTCTCTCTCTCTCTCTCAGCCATCTTGGCCACACCCCTGCAACTATGCACTTCTGATGAGGAAGAAAAGAAAACAGGGACATGAGATGGTCATGCAAAACTATTCATTAGGGTTGTGGAGGAAGAGAACAGAAAAAAGATGGTCACATCAGGTCAGAAAAATAGACTGAGTAGACTTCAACTTAAATGTGAGTAAATCCCATCCTACCAAAATGGTGTAGAACAAGTGAAATAGGTTGCTGAAATGGGTGGTGAGGAGTATAATCCATAGAAGCACTCGAGAGGCCATGGCAGAGGAAGAGTAAAAAGTGGAGATCTAACAGCAGACTGCTAACTATAAAAAGTGGAGATCTAACAGCAGACTGCTAACTATAAAAAGTGGAGATCTAACAGCAGACTGCTAACTATAAAACGTGGAGATCTAACAGCAGACTACTAACTATAAAACGTGGAGATCTAACAGCAGACAGCTAACTATAAAACATGCAGATCTAACAGCAGACTGCTAACTATAAAACGTGGAGATCTAACAGCAGACTGCTAACTATAAAATGTGGAGATCTAACAGCAGACTGCTAACTATACAACATGGAGATCTAACAGCAGACTGCTAACTATAAAAAGTGGAGATCTAACAGCAGACTGCTAACTATAAAAAGTGGAGATCTAACAGCAGACTGCTAACTATAAAAAGTGGAGATCTAACAGCAGACTGCTAAGTATAAAAAGTGGAGATCTAACAGCAGACTGCTAACTATAAAACGTGGAGATCTATCAACAGACTGCTAACTATAAAAAGTGGAGATCTAACAGCAGATGCTAACTATAAAAAGTGGAGATCTAACAGCAGACTGCTAACTATAAAAAGTGGAGATCTAACAGCAGACTGCTAACTATAAAAAGGGGAGATCTAACAGCAGACTGCTAACTATAAAAAGTGGAGATCTAACAGCAGACTGCTAACTATAAAAAGTGGAGATCTAACAGCAGACTGCTAAGTATAAAAAGTGGAGATCTAACAGCAGACTGCTAACTATAAAACATGGAGATCTAACAGCAGACTGCTAACTATAAAACGTGGAGATCTAACAGCAGACTGCTAACTATAAAAAGTGGAGATCTAACAGCAGACTGCTAACTATAAAACGTGGAGATCTAACAGCAGACTGCTAACTATAAAAAGTGGAGATCTAACAGCAGATGCTAACTATAAAACGTGGAGATCTAACAGCAGACTGCTAACTATAAAATGTGGAGATCTAACAGCAGACTGCTAACTATAAAACGTAGAGATCTAACAGCAGATGCTAACTATAAAACATGGAGATCTAACAGCAGACTGCTAACTATAAAACGTGGAGATCTAACAGCAGACTGCTAACTATACAACGTGGAGATCTAACAGCAGACTGCTAACTATAAAAATTGGAGATCTAACAGCAGACTGCTAACTATAAAACATGGAGATCTAACAGCAGACTGCTAACTATAAAAAGTGGAAATCTAACAGCAGACTGCTAACTATAAAATGTAGAGATCTAACAGCAGACTGCTAACTATACAACGTGGAGATCTAACAGCAGACTGCTAACTATACAACGTGGAGATCTAACAGCAGACTGCTAACTATAAAACGTGGAGATCTAACAGCAGACTGCTAACTATACAACGTGGAGATCTAACAGCAGACTGCTAACTACAAAACATGGAGATCTAACAGCAGACTGCTAACTATACAATGTGGAGATCTAACAGCAGACTGCTAACTATAAAAAGTGGAGATCTAATGGCAGATGTTAACTATAAAACATGGAGCTCTAACAGCAGACTGCTAACTATACAATGTGGAGATCTAACAGCAGACTGCTAACTATACAACGTGGAGATCTAACAGCAGACTGCTAACTATAAAACATGGAGATCTAACAGCAAACTGCTAACTATAAAAAGAGGATATCTAACAGCAGACTGCTAACTATAAAACGTGGAGATCTAACAGCAGACTGCTAACTATAAAACGTGGAGATCTAACAGCAGACTGCTAACTATAAAATGTGGTGATCTAACAGCAGACTGCTCGCTATACAATGTGGAGATCTAACAGCAGACTGCTAACTATAAAACGTGGAGATCTAACAGCAAACTGCTAACTATACAATGTGGAGATCTAACAGCAGATGCTAACTATAAAACGTGGAGATCTAACGGCAGACGCTAACTATAAAACATGGAGATCTAACAGCAGACTGCTAACTATAAAAAGTGGAGATCTAACAGCAGACTGCTAACTATAAAACATGGAGATCTAACAGCAGACTGCTAACTTTAAAACGTGCAGATCTAACAGCAGACTGAGAACTATAAAACATGCAGATCTAACAGCAGAATGCTAACTATAAAACGTGGAGATCTAACAGCAGACTGCTAACTATAAAACGTGGAGATCTAACAGCAGACTGCTAACTATAAAAAGTGGAGATCTAACAGCAGACTGCTAACTATAAAACATGGAGATCTAACAGCAGACTGCTAACTATACAACGTGCAGATCTAACAGCAGACTGCTAACTATACAATGTGGAGATCTAACAGCAGACTGCTAACTATAAAACATGCAGATCTAACAGAAGACTGCTAACTATACAACATGGAGATCTAACAGCAGACTGCTAACTATAAAACGTGCAGATCTAACAGCAGACTGCTAACTATAAAATGTGGAGATCTAACAGCAGACTGCTAACTATAAAACGTGGAGATCTAACAGCAGACTACTAACTATAAAACGTGGAGATTTAACAGCAGACTGCTAACTATACAACGTGGAGATCTAACAGCAGACTGCTAACTATAAAACATGGAGATCTAACAGCAGACTGCTAACTATACAACGTGGAGATCTAACAGCAGACTGCTAACTATAAAACATGGAGATCTAACAGCAGACTGCTAACTATAAAATGTGGAGATCTAACAGCAGACTGCTAACTATAAAACGTGGAGATCTAACAGCAGACTGCTAACTATACAACGTGGAGATCTAACAGCAGACTGCTAACTATACAACGTGGAGATCTAACAGCAGACTGCTAACTATAAAACATGGAGATCTAACAGCAGACTGCTAACTATAAAACGTGGAGATCTAACAGCAGACTGCTAACTATAAAACGTGGAGATCTAACAGCAGACTGCTAACTATAAAACGTGGAGATCTAACAGCAGACTGCTAACTATACAACGTGGAGATCTAACAGCAGACTGCTAACTATAAAACGTGGAGATCTAACAGCAGACTGCTAACTATACAACGTGGAGATCTAACAGCAGACTGCTAACTATACAACATGGAGATCTAACAGCAGACTGCTAACTATACAACGTGGAGATCTAACAGCAGACTGCTAACTATAAAACATGGAGATCTAACAGCAGACTGCTAACTATACAACGTGGAGATCTAACAGCAGACTGCTAACTATAAAACATGGAGATCTAACAGCAGACTGCTAACTATAAAATGTGGAGCTCTAACAGCAGACTGCTAACTATAAAACATGGAGATCTAACAGCAGACTGCTAACTATAAAACATGGAGATCTAACAGCAGACTGCTAACTATACAACGTGGAGATCTAAAAGCAGACTGCTAACTATAACACGTGGAGATCTAACAGCAGACTGCTAACTATAAAAAGTGGAGATCTAACAGCAGACTGCTAACTATACAATGTGGAGCTCTAACAGTAGACTGCTAACTATACAACGTGAAGATCTAACAGCAGACTGCTAACTATACAACGTGGAGATCTAACAGCAGACTGCTAACTATAAAAAGTGGAGATCTAACAGCAGACTGCTAATTATACAATGTGGAGATCTAACAGCAGACTGCTAACTATAAAACATGGAGATCTAACAGCAGACTGCTAACTATAAAAAGTGGAGATCTAACAGCAGACTGCTAACTATACAATGTGGAGATCTAACAGCAGACTGCTAACTATACAACATTCAGATCTAACACCAGACTGCTAACTATAAAACGTAGAGATCTAACAGCAGACTGCTAACTATAAAACATGGAGATCTAACAGCAGACTGCTAACTACAGTCATTGGGCAGGAAACGCTGCTCAGCACTCTTTTTTCTGCTTACATTTATTTATATTTATAGTACTGAAGGATGGGTATGTCTCCAGCATAGGCAGCCCATTCAGTCACATATGTACAGTATCTAGACAAGAAATCCAACCACTATGACATAGAAGACCTAATGTAAAATGACTACATTGAAAGAATTTGTGGACATACAAGCACTACTTATATATGGACTGATGTTATGAGGAGATACACTGTCATAGGTAATAATGCTGGTGAAGGAATGTTGGAAACCCTTGAAGCAGACACTCCGTCTGTGTCTCTACAAAGTACTGCTTTTCGTCAGTCTACTTCACACTCTGCCTCTCTGTCACAGATCTTCCAGTATTCTGGAGTCACATGAGTAGGAATAGTCCATATATAGCATTCGCAAATATGCTCATAAAACAAACACATTTCATTTTGTCAATAGGCCTATTGGACAAAAATAAGCAAATACTCCATTTGCTCTGTGATCTACACCAGAGATTGGAATATGTACTATTCCACTGAACATTGCTGTAATTCAGCTAAAATTGCTCTATCCTATGCTGAGTATGGAAGCGACCGTGGAAGAAAATGATTTTTTGGCCCTGGCAACTGACAGCATATCTGGTGATAATATGCAGGTGGTGATACTGGAGTATGAGGTCCGTAGCTCTGACATTGCATTGAGTGAGCTCATGGTGACCATGCCGGAAGATGAGCTTCTGGTCTTCCCACTCAGAGCACCTGGTGCTGAAATGGTGACCATGAAGGAAAGTGAGCTCCTGCTCCTGACACTTAACAGTGTATCAACTGAAGACATTGTCTACCATGAGAATGTATTTAGGATTTAGGAATCAAATCCCAATCCCTCCGAGCTACATGCTCTAGGGACCTAAACCTTGTCACCACAATAAACAGAACATGCTGGAGGAATAGTTTCTTGTCCCAGAGACTTCCCATACTCTGGAATAAACTACCTATCTATATCAAACAAAGCTTCTCATTAGCACTCTTCAAAAAAATCTTGATGATTGGATGGGAAATAGGAAATTCACCCCGGGAATCACTTCAGTGGCTCTGCTCAACAGTGGCACAAGAAAATTATTTTCTTGGGTGGCAAAAGCCAGGGTACCTTTTTGGCTGGGCTTGTATAGGCCCCAGGGCTGATAACCTAGCACCTGCCTATGAACCTATGAACCTGTTTGCAGTATCTCATGACAGCATGCTCATAATGGATCTGACATAGTTTGAATACATGGATATGGCATTCACAGCTTGCCACTTAATATTGTAATATCACAGATGGATGATTCTGCTGGGGATTTAGGAATCAGATTACATCTCTTGAACTAGTGAGATCTCTATAATTGATTAGGATGACCATTGCAATGGGATAATACTACATGCAAAGCAGTATAGCTGTGAGGAGCAAGCTGAGAATAATGCATCTAGTGTTGACACAATAGAGCTGATTAATGTGACACAGACAGCCATTCCATTTCAAACACCATCCTGGCTATAGGGAAATGTAACCATGTAACCCAGGAGATATATATATATATATATATATATATATATATATATATATATATATATATATATATATATATATATATATATATATATATATATATATATATGTATATATATATATATATATATATATATATATATATATCTATATATATATATATATATATATATATATATATATATATATATATATATATATATATATATATATATGTGTATATATATAGGTGTGCATGGTAAGAGGGTTCCAGTTACAAACAAGACAAATGTTACATTGTTACATTTGTGCTGCATCTTTATCTGTCACAGTGTTTAACAACAGTACTGTTTCAATGCCTTTTAGATAATCAGTGACTAACTAGCATCACTGTTATCAGGGTGCTTTTAGTTGGAGCTGAGCTGCTTGAAGAACTCTAGGGAGACATGTCCATCTATTCGTATCCTTAATCTTAAGGATGGCTACCTCTAACTCTAGAGGCTAGATTAACAGATGGTGAGAGGACAGTTCAACGCAGGGTGCCACTGTATAGAATTGGTCAACGAATATTATAATGCTTATTAATGGTGAACTTATTGTAGATTCTTGAGGTGACAATAACATGATAATACTGTGCATTTGTCATATGAGATCTGAGTGCAGGGAACAGATTTGTGACATTTTTGCAAGAATGGCTTAGGCCTGCAGACAAAACTTGGAAATTTTTAGGATCTTTGAATACTCAGTTTTGGAGATCTTAAGATATAAAGCATTCCTTTTTACTGTCTGCCTGGTGATTGAGAAATATTTGCACAGGCCCCATAATACAGATGGATAAAGCCATTCTTGAACCCCAAATGACCCATATATGGCTAGTGGCACAGGTGTTGGAAAGACTGTTTGGCAGAGGAAGTTACTGAGTGGCCAGTGCCACACTGCCTATCCTAGGGGGACGGGGGCTGCCTAAGCTTGCTGCAGTAGCAACATTAATAGCCTGGTAATGTACATCACTTAGTCTGGAAGTTGCAGAAGTGAGGAAGTATGCATGCACCCCCCAAGGCCACAACTGTGGAGCTTGCAAAGCTTCTGCAAGATAGTAGGAGTTAGGGTACAATCACACAGTAGTTGATGTTGTACCAGCATCCTTAATTTCTTCATTGGCCCCAGACGTGGTTGAGCTCAGGGGGTGAGGCTAAGGTGGGTCCAGTGGACCCGTACACGAGGAGAAGGAGCTTGTGCCAGTTGAATGTCAGCTGCAGAACAGAATGGGAAGTCAATGATTTTAGTCATCATTGCTTTTTTTGACTTGTAGTCAGAGGATTTGTCCCTGTTGATCAGGGCTGCTAGTCACTGATGTGACGTAAATTCATTGATGGATTGTTTCAGTTTATTGAAATTCTGGATTATATACTGGCTCATTTTTCTCCCTGCATATTAATATATTTCTTTGAGTTTGGTGTTGACCCAAAGCTATGGAAGTGGAGGATCTGGTGGATAGATGACTCTCCGGGTCAGAAGTCAGATTACCATAATGTATACTTTAGCTTGGAATGTCCTTTGTCTTCATTTCTCCTGGCAGAAAAGTGTGATGGTGTTAAAGAGTAACTGATGACTAAACAGTCCTAAAAGATGGCATTGATGTGTTGATTTTCCAGATGGAAGCTAGATTTCGGTAGGTTTTATATGGCACAACAGCTAAATGAAGTTACTAGAAGAAAAGTACCTCCCTATTCCCCTTGAAAGTCCATGTCTTCTGTCTGGATTGACCTGCGCTATCCTGACTGATTATTCCCATTGAGTAACAATCTGCTGATTCACCAGTGTGTACTTCAGGCTGCTTCATAGAAAGTAGAGAGCTTCAGAAAGTTGCTATGAATTATGTGTAAGTCTCTTTATAATACATGAAGCTATCAGCTGTCTATTTACTCTGTATCCCATGCTTTGACATAAGAATGATGTTTGAATTGAAATTTTTTCTCTTTGACAGTCTGGATTTTCCAGTTAGTGCAGTCAGTTACACATCTCTATAGTAGTTCAAATAGAATGTGTGATGCCCTCTTGAACCAGCTCAAGGGTGTAAGGATTTATTTTGAAACAGGAAAAAATGCATTCCAAATTAATATCACTGCTACTTGCATGCATTCACTATTGGGGGTTTCTTTGATTGTGGCTAAAATTTAGGTTCATCCTAGTGCTAGAACTGACAAAAAGGTGATGCTCTAGCTAACAAATGAAATGGATTTTCAGAACCTAGAGTTTAATGTGTCTCATCCACTTCCTGTCACATGACATCTAATTGCTGTGGTGAAAGGCAATGATTGTTAGGATTTCAGGCCTCTTGATGATTTGACTTCCTAGCTATGTTTTCCTGTTAGTGCTGCATGACTTTGGCACAACAGCTACTTATGGAAAACCAAGTGATAGTCTTGGTCATAGCTAAAAAGATGAACAAACTCAGGTCTTGCACCAAACCACCCCCTACTGGAGTTTTGTATGTATTCCTACTAGTAAGAAATCTCCTTGGCCAAAATAGGTTTCATGACAAAGGACTTTGCTGCAATTAAGACATGACCTGCTCAGTTATTCTGTGCTGTTGCTAGGCTCTGCTGCTTTGCCAGTCAACAGTGGAGTTGTTTCCTCATAATAAATCCGTGATGAGTTGCGTACTTGTCTGTCCTGCTGTTGTTACCGCTTATCCCTATTCTTTGGAATGACTTTCTGATTTCTGCCAACTCTGAAATACTCCAAATTATTGTGATAATGCAGCCTACTTTTAGATTAAACTATTGTCTTTCCCTCTGGTTAATGTGCTGCAGAATTCAGATATAATTTAGAGACTTGTTATACACCATGTGTAATGTTACTGCATTGAAAAAAGCATGGTAAATGCCTGCATAGGATTCAAACTCAGAAGTGTAGCAAGGATTCACAACTGATGTGTTAATGCACACAAATGTTGTGCATAGTACATACATAACTGAGAAATACATCAGTATTAGCAGACGTAACACAGATGAATGAAATCCAAACTATGTAGCTCAGCTGATATCAGAAAGTGCATTATAACACAGATACAGAGGTGTATTTAAACAGAGAGAAGAGAGTGCATTTCAAGGACAGTATCATTTTTACAAAGGTGATTAGAGATATAGTGGAAGTATCCAACACACATACACCCCCCCACACAGAGAAACACTTACATGCACATATATTTTTTTCAGTAATGCATGTCTGAGTGACATGATTATGTATGTGTGTGTGCGTGCGTGCATGTGTGTGCGCGTGCGTGTGTGTGTGTCTGTGCATTTGTGTGTGGTTGTTTGAATGTCTTTTACATATCTACTGGCATTCACTATTCCTCATACAGATTACATTATACAGTCTGTTGGTATTTGTTAACATGCATTTAAAACATCATCCATAATATTAATATGTAGGTTACATATCAGGTTGAACTGTACTCCCCTTTGCACCCGCAGCACTAAATGTGGCTCTATATTGCAAGGTGCGCAAAATGATGTTTTTTATCTCTTGCTCACTCTCTTGGTCTCTCTCTCTCTCTCTTGGTCTCTCTCTCTCTCTCTCTCTTGGTCTCTCTCTCTCTCTCTCTCTTTGTCTCTCTCTCTCTCTCTCTCTCTCTCTGTCACTCTAATACATTCTAACTGACATCTAAAGTGGTCTGTGACCATTAAAATGTATCCTTCCTCCTAGTGGTCTTGGATTTGGTGTGTCCACTGGCATTTCTGATGGATTTTCCACCTACTGCTAATTTGGATGCAGCTACAGTAGCTGAGCTGTGTGGCGCCCATCTTCTTTTATTGCTTTCATCTTCTGATTATCCCACTATGTCTGTACAGAAGCACAAAGTCCTTCTGAGCTTTTTGTTCAGACTTTCCACAGGTGTTCCTTATCTCACTGTTACCTTGCAGGATACACAGACTGTTCTGCTGTGAACCCATATCTTCCTCTGCCAGTTCTTCCTAGTACTATCACAGTCTATCTTTTGAAGGCAGGCAGTCTTCCATTCTAGGTACCCAGAGACTCTTTTATCCATTCATCCTAGTTCTAATCACACTTTATTTTCTAAAGAGCAGATTGTGCTATTTCACGTGTCTTAC
>NC_056749.1:779034472-779130057 GCF_019279795.1 Protopterus annectens | reverse complement strand
ATCTATGTTTGACTCTGTGATGTTATGGCACATAACAATTGTATCTATGTTTGACTCTGTGATTGTATGGCACATAACAATTGTATCTATGTTTGACTCTGTGATTGTATGGCACATAACAATTGTATCTATGTTTGACTCTGTGATTGTATGGCACATAACAATTGTATCTATGTTTGACTCTGTGATTGTATGGCACATAACAATTGTATCTATGTTTGACTCTGTGATTGTATGGCACATAACAATTGTATCTATGTTTGACTCTGTGATTGTATGGCACATAACAATTGTATCTATGTTTGACTCTGTGATTGTATGGCACATAACAATTGTATCTATGTTTGACTCTGTGATTGTATGGCACATAATAATTGTATCTATGTTTGACTCTGTGATTGTATGGCACATAACAATTGTATCTATGTTTGACTCTGTGATTGTATGGCACATAACAATTGTATCTATGTTTGACTCTGTGATTGTATGGCACATAACAATTGTATCTATGTTTGACTCTGTGATTGTATGGCACATAACAATTGTATCTATGTTTGACTCTGTGATTGTATGGCACATAACAATTGTATCTATGTTTGACTCTGTGATTGTATGGCACATAACAATTGTATCTATGTTTGACTCTGTGATTGTATGGCACATAACAATTGTATCTATGTTTGACTCTGTGATTGTATGGCACATAACAATTGTATCTATGTTTGACTCTGTGATTGTATGGCACATAATTGTATCTATGTTTGACTCTGTGATTGTATGGCACATAACAATTGTATCTATGTTTGACTCTGTGATTGTATGGCACATAACAATTGTATCTATGTTTGACTCTGTGATTGTATGGCACATAACAATTGTATCTATGTTTGACTCTGTGATTGTATGGCACATAACAATTGTATCTATGTTTGACTCTGTGATTGTATGGCACATAACAATTGTATCTATGTTTGACTCTGTGATTGTATGGCACATAACAATTGTATCTATGTTTGACTCTGTGATTGTATGGCACATAACAATTGTATCTATGTTTGACTCTGTGATTGTATGGCACATAACAATTGTATCTATGTTTGACTCTGTGATTGTATGGCACATAACAATTGTATCTATGTTTGACTCTGTGATTGTATGGCACATAACAATTGTATCTATGTTTGACTCTGTGATTGTATGGCACATAACAATTGTATCTATGTTTGACTCTGTGATTGTATGGCACATAACAATTGTATCTATGTTTGACTCTGTGATTGTATGGCACATAACAATTGTATCTATGTTTGACTCTGTGATTGTATGGCACATAACAATTGTATCTATGTTTGACTCTGTGATTGTATGGCACATAATTGTATCTATGTTTGACTCTGTGATTGTATGGCACATAACAATTGTATCTATGTTTGACTCTGTGATTGTATGGCACATAACAATTGTATCTATGTTTGACTCTGTGATTGTATGGCACATAACAATTGTATCTATGTTTGACTCTGTGATTGTATGGCACATAACAATTGTATCTATGTTTGACTCTGTGATTGTATGGCACATAACAATTGTATCTATGTTTGACTCTGTGATTGTATGGCACATAACAATTGTATCTATGTTTGACTCTGTGATTGTATGGCACATAACAATTGTATCTATGTTTGACTCTGTGATTGTATGGCACATAACAATTGTATCTATGTTTGACTCTGTGATTGTATGGCACATAACAATTGTATCTATGTTTGACTCTGTGATTGTATGGCACATAACAATTGTATCTATGTTTGACTCTGTGATTGTATGGCACATAACAATTGTATCTATGTTTGACTCTGTGATTGTATGGCACATAACAATTGTATCTATGTTTGACTCTGTGATTGTATGGCACATAACAATTGTATCTATGTTTGACTCTGTGATTGTATGGCACATAACAATTGTATCTATGTTTGACTCTGTGATTGTATGGCACATAACAATTGTATCTATGTTTGACTCTGTGATTGTATGGCACATAACAATTGTATCTATGTTTGACTCTGTGATTGTATGGCACATAATTGTATCTATGTTTGACTCTGTGATTGTATGGCACATAACAATTGTATCTATGTTTGACTCTGTGATTGTATGGCACATAACAATTGTATCTATGTTTGACTCTGTGATTGTATGGCACATAACAATTGTATCTATGTTTGACTCTGTGATTGTATGGCACATAACAATTGTATCTATGTTTGACTCTGTGATTGTATGGCACATAACAATTGTATCTATGTTTGACTCTGTGATTGTATGGCACATAACAATTGTATCTATGTTTGACTCTGTGATTGTATGGCACATAACAATTGTATCTATGTTTGACTCTGTGATTGTATGGCACATAACAATTGTATCTATGTTTGACTCTGTGATTGTATGGCACATAACAATTGTATCTATGTTTGACTCTGTGATTGTATGGCACATAACAATTGTATCTATGTTTGACTCTGTGATTGTATGGCACATAACAATTGTATCTATGTTTGACTCTGTGATTGTATGGCACATAACAATTGTATCTATGTTTGACTCTGTGATTGTATGGCACATAACAATTGTATCTATGTTTGACTCTGTGATTGTATGGCACATAACAATTGTATCTATGTTTGACTCTGTGATTGTATGGCACATAATTGTATCTATGTTTGACTCTGTGATTGTATGGCACATAACAATTGTATCTATGTTTGACTCTGTGATTGTATGGCACATAATTGTATCTATGTTTGACTCTGTGATTGTATGGCACATAACAATTGTATCTATGTTTGACTCTGTGATTGTATGGCACATAACAATTGTATCTATGTTTGACTCTGTGATTGTATGGCACATAACAATTGTATCTATGTTTGACTCTGTGATTGTATGGCACATAACAATTGTATCTATGTTTGACTCTGTGATTGTATGGCACATAACAATTGTATCTATGTTTGACTCTGTGATTGTATGGCACATAACAATTGTATCTATGTTTGACTCTGTGATTGTATGGCACATAACAATTGTATCTATGTTTGACTCTGTGATTGTATGGCACATAATTGTATCTATGTTTGACTCTGTGATTGTATGGCACATAACAATTGTATCTATGTTTGACTCTGTGATTGTATGGCACATAATTGTATCTATGTTTGACTCTGTGATTGTATGGCACATAACAATTGTATCTATGTTTGACTCTGTGATTGTATGGCACATAACAATTGTATCTATGTTTGACTCTGTGATTGTATGGCACATAACAATTGTATCTATGTTTGACTCTGTGATTGTATGGCACATAACAATTGTATCTATGTTTGACTCTGTGATTGTATGGCACATAACAATTGTATCTATGTTTGACTCTGTGATTGTATGGCACATAACAATTGTATCTATGTTTGACTCTGTGATTGTATGGCACATAACAATTGTATCTATGTTTGACTCTGTGATTGTATGGCACATAACAATTGTATCTATGTTTGACTCTGTGATTGTATGGCACATAACAATTGTATCTATGTTTGACTCTGTGATTGTATGGCACATAACAATTGTATCTATGTTTGACTCTGTGATTGTATGGCACATAACAATTGTATCTATGTTTGACTCTGTGATTGTATGGCACATAACAATTGTATCTATGTTTGACTCTGTGATTGTATGGCACATAACAATTGTATCTATGTTTGACTCTGTGATTGTATGGCACATAACAATTGTATCTATGTTTGACTCTGTGATTGTATGGCACATAACAATTGTATCTATGTTTGACTCTGTGATTGTATGGCACATAACAATTGTATCTATGTTTGACTCTGTGATTGTATGGCACATAACAATTGTATCTATGTTTGACTCTGTGATTGTATGGCACATAACAATTGTATCTATGTTTGACTCTGTGATTGTATGGCACATAACAATTGTATCTATGTTTGACTCTGTGATTGTATGGCACATAACAATTGTATCTATGTTTGACTCTGTGATTGTATGGCACATAACAATTGTATCTATGTTTGACTCTGTGATTGTATGGCACATAACAATTGTATCTATGTTTGACTCTGTGATTGTATGGCACATAACAATTGTATCTATGTTTGACTCTGTGATTGTATGGCACATAACAATTGTATCTATGTTTGACTCTGTGATTGTATGGCACATAACAATTGTATCTATGTTTGACTCTGTGATTGTATGGCACATAACAATTGTATCTATGTTTGACTCTGTGATTGTATGGCACATAACAATTGTATCTATGTTTGACTCTGTGATTGTATGGCACATAACAATTGTATCTATGTTTGACTCTGTGATTGTATGGCACATAACAATTGTATCTATGTTTGACTCTGTGATTGTATGGCACATAACAATTGTATCTATGTTTGACTCTGTGATTGTATGGCACATAACAATTGTATCTATGTTTGACTCTGTGATTGTATGGCACATAACAATTGTATCTATGTTTGACTCTGTGATTGTATGGCACATAACAATTGTATCTATGTTTGACTCTGTGATTGTATGGCACATAACAATTGTATCTATGTTTGACTCTGTGATTGTATGGCACATAACAATTGTATCTATGTTTGACTCTGTGATTGTATGGCACATAACAATTGTATCTATGTTTGACTCTGTGATTGTATGGCACATAACAATTGTATCTATGTTTGACTCTGTGATTGTATGGCACATAACAATTGTATCTATGTTTGACTCTGTGATTGTATGGCACATAACAATTGTATCTATGTTTGACTCTGTGATTGTATGGCACATAACAATTGTATCTATGTTTGACTCTGTGATTGTATGGCACATAACAATTGTATCTATGTTTGACTCTGTGATTGTATGGCACATAACAATTGTATCTATGTTTGACTCTGTGATTGTATGGCACATAACAATTGTATCTATGTTTGACTCTGTGATTGTATGGCACATAACAATTGTATCTATGTTTGACTCTGTGATTGTATGGCACATAATTGTATCTATGTTTGACTCTGTGATTGTATGGCACATAACAATTGTATCTATGTTTGACTCTGTGATTGTATGGCACATAACAATTGTATCTATGTTTGACTCTGTGATTGTATGGCACATAACAATTGTATCTATGTTTGACTCTGTGATTGTATGGCACATAACAATTGTATCTATGTTTGACTCTGTGATTGTATGGCACATAACAATTGTATCTATGTTTGACTCTGTGATTGTATGGCACATAACAATTGTATCTATGTTTGACTCTGTGATTGTATGGCACATAACAATTGTATCTATGTTTGACTCTGTGATTGTATGGCACATAACAATTGTATCTATGTTTGACTCTGTGATTGTATGGCACATAACAATTGTATCTATGTTTGACTCTGTGATTGTATGGCACATAACAATTGTATCTATGTTTGACTCTGTGATTGTATGGCACATAACAATTGTATCTATGTTTGACTCTGTGATTGTATGGCACATAACAATTGTATCTATGTTTGACTCTGTGATTGTATGGCACATAACAATTGTATCTATGTTTGACTCTGTGATTGTATGGCACATAACAATTGTATCTATGTTTGACTCTGTGATTGTATGGCACATAACAATTGTATCTATGTTTGACTCTGTGATTGTATGGCACATAACAATTGTATCTATGTTTGACTCTGTGATTGTATGGCACATAACAATTGTATCTATGTTTGACTCTGTGATTGTATGGCACATAACAATTGTATCTATGTTTGACTCTGTGACTGTATGGCACATAACAATTGTATCTATGTTTGACTCTGTGATTGTATGGCACATAACAATTGTATCTATGTTTGACTCTGTGATTGTATGGCACATAACAATTGTATCTATGTTTGACTCTGTGATTGTATGGCACATAACAATTGTATCTATGTTTGACTCTGTGATTGTATGGCACATAACAATTGTATCTATGTTTGACTCTGTGATTGTATGGCACATAACAATTGTATCTATGTTTGACTCTGTGATTGTATGGCACATAACAATTGTATCTATGTTTGACTCTGTGATTGTATGGCACATAACAATTGTATCTATGTTTGACTCTGTGATTGTATGGCACATAACAATTGTATCTATGTTTGACTCTGTGATTGTATGGCACATAACAATTGTATCTATGTTTGACTCTGTGATTGTATGGCACATAACAATTGTATCTATGTTTGACTCTGTGATTGTATGGCACATAACAATTGTATCTATGTTTGACTCTGTGATTGTATGGCACATAACAATTGTATCTATGTTTGACTCTGTGATTGTATGGCACATAACAATTGTATCTATGTTTGACTCTGTGATTGTATGGCACATAACAATTGTATCTATGTTTGACTCTGTGATTGTATGGCACATAACAATTGTATCTATGTTTGACTCTGTGATTGTATGGCACATAACAATTGTATCTATGTTTGACTCTGTGATTGTATGGCACATAACAATTGTATCTATGTTTGACTCTGTGATTGTATGGCACATAACAATTGTATCTATGTTTGACTCTGTGATTGTATGGCACATAACAATTGTATCTATGTTTGACTCTGTGATTGTATGGCACATAACAATTGTATCTATGTTTGACTCTGTGATTGTATGGCACATAACAATTGTATCTATGTTTGACTCTGTGATTGTATGGCACATAACAATTGTATCTATGTTTGACTCTGTGATTGTATGGCACATAACAATTGTATCTATGTTTGACTCTGTGATTGTATGGCACATAACAATTGTATCTATGTTTGACTCTGTGATTGTATGGCACATAACAATTGTATCTATGTTTGACTCTGTGATTGTATGGCACATAATTGTATCTATGTTTGACTCTGTGATTGTATGGCACATAACAATTGTATCTATGTTTGACTCTGTGATTGTATGGCACATAACAATTGTATCTATGTTTGACTCTGTGATTGTATGGCACATAACAATTGTATCTATGTTTGACTCTGTGATTGTATGGCACATAACAATTGTATCTATGTTTGACTCTGTGATTGTATGGCACATAACAATTGTATCTATGTTTGACTCTGTGATTGTATGGCACATAACAATTGTATCTATGTTTGACTCTGTGATTGTATGGCACATAACAATTGTATCTATGTTTGACTCTGTGATTGTATGGCACATAACAATTGTATCTATGTTTGACTCTGTGATTGTATGGCACATAACAATTGTATCTATGTTTGACTCTGTGATTGTATGGCACATAACAATTGTATCTATGTTTGACTCTGTGATTGTATGGCACATAACAATTGTATCTATGTTTGACTCTGTGATTGTATGGCACATAATTGTATCTATGTTTGACTCTGTGATTGTATGGCACATAACAATTGTATCTATGTTTGACTCTGTGATTGTATGGCACATAACAATTGTATCTATGTTTGACTCTGTGATTGTATGGCACATAACAATTGTATCTATGTTTGACTCTGTGATTGTATGGCACATAACAATTGTATCTATGTTTGACTCTGTGATTGTATGGCACATAACAATTGTATCTATGTTTGACTCTGTGATTGTATGGCACATAACAATTGTATCTATGTTTGACTCTGTGATTGTATGGCACATAACAATTGTATCTATGTTTGACTCTGTGATTGTATGGCACATAACAATTGTATCTATGTTTGACTCTGTGATTGTATGGCACATAACAATTGTATCTATGTTTGACTCTGTGATTGTATGGCACATAATTGTATCTATGTTTGACTCTGTGATTGTATGGCACATAACAATTGTATCTATGTTTGACTCTGTGATTGTATGGCACATAACAATTGTATCTATGTTTGACTCTGTGATTGTATGGCACATAACAATTGTATCTATGTTTGACTCTGTGATTGTATGGCACATAACAATTGTATCTATGTTTGACTCTGTGATTGTATGGCACATAACAATTGTATCTATGTTTGACTCTGTGATTGTATGGCACATAACAATTGTATCTATGTTTGACTCTGTGATTGTATGGCACATAACAATTGTATCTATGTTTGACTCTGTGATTGTATGGCACATAACAATTGTATCTATGTTTGACTCTGTGATTGTATGGCACATAACAATTGTATCTATGTTTGACTCTGTGATTGTATGGCACATAACAATTGTATCTATGTTTGACTCTGTGATTGTATGGCACATAACAATTGTATCTATGTTTGACTCTGTGATTGTATGGCACATAACAATTGTATCTATGTTTGACTCTGTGATTGTATGGCACATAACAATTGTATCTATGTTTGACTCTGTGATTGTATGGCACATAACAATTGTATCTATGTTTGACTCTGTGATTGTATGGCACATAACAATTGTATCTATGTTTGACTCTGTGATTGTATGGCACATAACAATTGTATCTATGTTTGACTCTGTGATTGTATGGCACATAACAATTGTATCTATGTTTGACTCTGTGATTGTATGGCACATAATTGTATCTATGTTTGACTCTGTGATTGTATGGCACATAACAATTGTATCTATGTTTGACTCTGTGATTGTATGGCACATAACAATTGTATCTATGTTTGACTCTGTGATTGTATGGCACATAACAATTGTATCTATGTTTGACTCTGTGATTGTATGGCACATAACAATTGTATCTATGTTTGACTCTGTGATTGTATGGCACATAACAATTGTATCTATGTTTGACTCTGTGATTGTATGGCACATAACAATTGTATCTATGTTTGACTCTGTGATTGTATGGCACATAACAATTGTATCTATGTTTGACTCTGTGATTGTATGGCACATAACAATTGTATCTATGTTTGACTCTGTGATTGTATGGCACATAACAATTGTATCTATGTTTGACTCTGTGATTGTATGGCACATAACAATTGTATCTATGTTTGACTCTGTGATTGTATGGCACATAACAATTGTATCTATGTTTGACTCTGTGATTGTATGGCACATAACAATTGTATCTATGTTTGACTCTGTGATTGTATGGCACATAACAATTGTATCTATGTTTGACTCTGTGATTGTATGGCACATAACAATTGTATCTATGTTTGACTCTGTGATTGTATGGCACATAACAATTGTATCTATGTTTGACTCTGTGATTGTATGGCACATAACAATTGTATCTATGTTTGACTCTGTGATTGTATGGCACATAACAATTGTATCTATGTTTGACTCTGTGATTGTATGGCACATAACAATTGTATCTATGTTTGACTCTGTGATTGTATGGCACATAACAATTGTATCTATGTTTGACTCTGTGATTGTATGGCACATAACAATTGTATCTATGTTTGACTCTGTGATTGTATGGCACATAATTGTATCTATGTTTGACTCTGTGATTGTATGGCACATAACAATTGTATCTATGTTTGACTCTGTGATTGTATGGCACATAACAATTGTATCTATGTTTGACTCTGTGATTGTATGGCACATAACAATTGTATCTATGTTTGACTCTGTGATTGTATGGCACATAACAATTGTATCTATGTTTGACTCTGTGATTGTATGGCACATAACAATTGTATCTATGTTTGACTCTGTGATTGTATGGCACATAACAATTGTATCTATGTTTGACTCTGTGATTGTATGGCACATAACAATTGTATCTATGTTTGACTCTGTGATTGTATGGCACATAACAATTGTATCTATGTTTGACTCTGTGATTGTATGGCACATAACAATTGTATCTATGTTTGACTCTGTGATTGTATGGCACATAACAATTGTATCTATGTTTGACTCTGTGATTGTATGGCACATAACAATTGTATCTATGTTTGACTCTGTGATTGTATGGCACATAACAATTGTATCTATGTTTGACTCTGTGATTGTATGGCACATAACAATTGTATCTATGTTTGACTCTGTGATTGTATGGCACATAACAATTGTATCTATGTTTGACTCTGTGATTGTATGGCACATAACAATTGTATCTATGTTTGACTCTGTGATTGTATGGCACATAACAATTGTATCTATGTTTGACTCTGTGATTGTATGGCACATAATTGTATCTATGTTTGACTCTGTGATTGTATGGCACATAACAATTGTATCTATGTTTGACTCTGTGATTGTATGGCACATAACAATTGTATCTATGTTTGACTCTGTGATTGTATGGCACATAACAATTGTATCTATGTTTGACTCTGTGATTGTATGGCACATAACAATTGTATCTATGTTTGACTCTGTGATTGTATGGCACATAACAATTGTATCTATGTTTGACTCTGTGATTGTATGGCACATAATTGTATCTATGTTTGACTCTGTGATTGTATGGCACATAACAATTGTATCTATGTTTGACTCTGTGATTGTATGGCACATAACAATTGTATCTATGTTTGACTCTGTGATTGTATGGCACATAACAATTGTATCTATGTTTGACTCTGTGATTGTATGGCACATAACAATTGTATCTATGTTTGACTCTGTGATTGTATGGCACATAACAATTGTATCTATGTTTGACTCTGTGATTGTATGGCACATAACAATTGTATCTATGTTTGACTCTGTGATTGTATGGCACATAACAATTGTATCTATGTTTGACTCTGTGATTGTATGGCACATAATTGTATCTATGTTTGACTCTGTGATTGTATGGCACATAACAATTGTATCTATGTTTGACTCTGTGATTGTATGGCACATAACAATTGTATCTATGTTTGACTCTGTGATTGTATGGCACATAACAATTGTATCTATGTTTGACTCTGTGATTGTATGGCACATAACAATTGTATCTATGTTTGACTCTGTGATTGTATGGCACATAACAATTGTATCTATGTTTGACTCTGTGATTGTATGGCACATAACAATTGTATCTATGTTTGACTCTGTGATTGTATGGCACATAACAATTGTATCTATGTTTGACTCTGTGATTGTATGGCACATAACAATTGTATCTATGTTTGACTCTGTGATTGTATGGCACATAACAATTGTATCTATGTTTGACTCTGTGATTGTATGGCACATAACAATTGTATCTATGTTTGACTCTGTGATTGTATGGCACATAACAATTGTATCTATGTTTGACTCTGTGATTGTATGGCACATAATTGTATCTATGTTTGACTCTGTGATTGTATGGCACATAACAATTGTATCTATGTTTGACTCTGTGATTGTATGGCACATAACAATTGTATCTATGTTTGACTCTGTGATTGTATGGCACATAACAATTGTATCTATGTTTGACTCTGTGATTGTATGGCACATAACAATTGTATCTATGTTTGACTCTGTGATTGTATGGCACATAACAATTGTATCTATGTTTGACTCTGTGATTGTATGGCACATAACAATTGTATCTATGTTTGACTCTGTGATTGTATGGCACATAACAATTGTATCTATGTTTGACTCTGTGATTGTATGGCACATAACAATTGTATCTATGTTTGACTCTGTGATTGTATGGCACATAACAATTGTATCTATGTTTGACTCTGTGATTGTATGGCACATAACAATTGTATCTATGTTTGACTCTGTGATTGTATGGCACATAACAATTGTATCTATGTTTGACTCTGTGATTGTATGGCACATAACAATTGTATCTATGTTTGACTCTGTGATTGTATGGCACATAACAATTGTATCTATGTTTGACTCTGTGATTGTATGGCACATAACAATTGTATCTATGTTTGACTCTGTGATTGTATGGCACATAACAATTGTATCTATGTTTGACTCTGTGATTGTATGGCACATAACAATTGTATCTATGTTTGACTCTGTGATTGTATGGCACATAACAATTGTATCTATGTTTGACTCTGTGATTGTATGGCACATAACAATTGTATCTATGTTTGACTCTGTGATTGTATGGCACATAACAATTGTATCTATGTTTGACTCTGTGATTGTATGGCACATAACAATTGTATCTATGTTTGACTCTGTGATTGTATGGCACATAACAATTGTATCTATGTTTGACTCTGTGATTGTATGGCACATAACAATTGTATCTATGTTTGACTCTGTGATTGTATGGCACATAACAATTGTATCTATGTTTGACTCTGTGATTGTATGGCACATAACAATTGTATCTATGTTTGACTCTGTGATTGTATGGCACATAATTGTATCTATGTTTGACTCTGTGATTGTATGGCACATAACAATTGTATCTATGTTTGACTCTGTGATTGTATGGCACATAACAATTGTATCTATGTTTGACTCTGTGATTGTATGGCACATAACAATTGTATCTATGTTTGACTCTGTGATTGTATGGCACATAACAATTGTATCTATGTTTGACTCTGTGATTGTATGGCACATAACAATTGTATCTATGTTTGACTCTGTGATTGTATGGCACATAACAATTGTATCTATGTTTGACTCTGTGATTGTATGGCACATAACAATTGTATCTATGTTTGACTCTGTGATTGTATGGCACATAACAATTGTATCTATGTTTGACTCTGTGATTGTATGGCACATAACAATTGTATCTATGTTTGACTCTGTGATTGTATGGCACATAACAATTGTATCTATGTTTGACTCTGTGATTGTATGGCACATAACAATTGTATCTATGTTTGACTCTGTGATTGTATGGCACATAACAATTGTATCTATGTTTGACTCTGTGATTGTATGGCACATAACAATTGTATCTATGTTTGACTCTGTGATTGTATGGCACATAACAATTGTATCTATGTTTGACTCTGTGATTGTATGGCACATAACAATTGTATCTATGTTTGACTCTGTGATTGTATGGCACATAACAATTGTATCTATGTTTGACTCTGTGATTGTATGGCACATAATTGTATCTATGTTTGACTCTGTGATTGTATGGCACATAACAATTGTATCTATGTTTGACTCTGTGATTGTATGGCACATAACAATTGTATCTATGTTTGACTCTGTGATTGTATGGCACATAACAATTGTATCTATGTTTGACTCTGTGATTGTATGGCACATAACAATTGTATCTATGTTTGACTCTGTGATTGTATGGCACATAACAATTGTATCTATGTTTGACTCTGTGATTGTATGGCACATAACAATTGTATCTATGTTTGACTCTGTGATTGTATGGCACATAACAATTGTATCTATGTTTGACTCTGTGATTGTATGGCACATAACAATTGTATCTATGTTTGACTCTGTGATTGTATGGCACATAACAATTGTATCTATGTTTGACTCTGTGATTGTATGGCACATAACAATTGTATCTATGTTTGACTCTGTGATTGTATGGCACATAACAATTGTATCTATGTTTGACTCTGTGATTGTATGGCACATAACAATTGTATCTATGTTTGACTCTGTGATTGTATGGCACATAACAATTGTATCTATGTTTGACTCTGTGATTGTATGGCACATAACAATTGTATCTATGTTTGACTCTGTGATTGTATGGCACATAACAATTGTATCTATGTTTGACTCTGTGATTGTATGGCACATAACAATTGTATCTATGTTTGACTCTGTGATTGTATGGCACATAACAATTGTATCTATGTTTGACTCTGTGATTGTATGGCACATAACAATTGTATCTATGTTTGACTCTGTGATTGTATGGCACATAACAATTGTATCTATGTTTGACTCTGTGATTGTATGGCACATAACAATTGTATCTATGTTTGACTCTGTGATTGTATGGCACATAACAATTGTATCTATGTTTGACTCTGTGATTGTATGGCACATAACAATTGTATCTATGTTTGACTCTGTGATTGTATGGCACATAACAATTGTATCTATGTTTGACTCTGTGATTGTATGGCACATAACAATTGTATCTATGTTTGACTCTGTGATTGTATGGCACATAACAATTGTATCTATGTTTGACTCTGTGATTGTATGGCACATAACAATTGTATCTATGTTTGACTCTGTGATTGTATGGCACATAACAATTGTATCTATGTTTGACTCTGTGATTGTATGGCACATAATTGTATCTATGTTTGACTCTGTGATTGTATGGCACATAACAATTGTATCTATGTTTGACTCTGTGATTGTATGGCACATAACAATTGTATCTATGTTTGACTCTGTGATTGTATGGCACATAACAATTGTATCTATGTTTGACTCTGTGATTGTATGGCACATAACAATTGTATCTATGTTTGACTCTGTGATTGTATGGCACATAACAATTGTATCTATGTTTGACTCTGTGATTGTATGGCACATAACAATTGTATCTATGTTTGACTCTGTGATTGTATGGCACATAACAATTGTATCTATGTTTGACTCTGTGATTGTATGGCACATAACAATTGTATCTATGTTTGACTCTGTGATTGTATGGCACATAACAATTGTATCTATGTTTGACTCTGTGATTGTATGGCACATAACAATTGTATCTATGTTTGACTCTGTGATTGTATGGCACATAACAATTGTATCTATGTTTGACTCTGTGATTGTATGGCACATAATTGTATCTATGTTTGACTCTGTGATTGTATGGCACATAACAATTGTATCTATGTTTGACTCTGTGATTGTATGGCACATAACAATTGTATCTATGTTTGACTCTGTGATTGTATGGCACATAACAATTGTATCTATGTTTGACTCTGTGATTGTATGGCACATAACAATTGTATCTATGTTTGACTCTGTGATTGTATGGCACATAACAATTGTATCTATGTTTGACTCTGTGATTGTATGGCACATAACAATTGTATCTATGTTTGACTCTGTGATTGTATGGCACATAACAATTGTATCTATGTTTGACTCTGTGATTGTATGGCACATAACAATTGTATCTATGTTTGACTCTGTGATTGTATGGCACATAACAATTGTATCTATGTTTGACTCTGTGATTGTATGGCACATAACAATTGTATCTATGTTTGACTCTGTGATTGTATGGCACATAACAATTGTATCTATGTTTGACTCTGTGATTGTATGGCACATAACAATTGTATCTATGTTTGACTCTGTGATTGTATGGCACATAACAATTGTATCTATGTTTGACTCTGTGATTGTATGGCACATAACAATTGTATCTATGTTTGACTCTGTGATTGTATGGCACATAACAATTGTATCTATGTTTGACTCTGTGATTGTATGGCACATAACAATTGTATCTATGTTTGACTCTGTGATTGTATGGCACATAACAATTGTATCTATGTTTGACTCTGTGATTGTATGGCACATAACAATTGTATCTATGTTTGACTCTGTGATTGTATGGCACATAACAATTGTATCTATGTTTGACTCTGTGATTGTATGGCACATAACAATTGTATCTATGTTTGACTCTGTGATTGTATGGCACATAATTGTATCTATGTTTGACTCTGTGATTGTATGGCACATAACAATTGTATCTATGTTTGACTCTGTGATTGTATGGCACATAACAATTGTATCTATGTTTGACTCTGTGATTGTATGGCACATAACAATTGTATCTATGTTTGACTCTGTGATTGTATGGCACATAATTGTATCTATGTTTGACTCTGTGATTGTATGGCACATAACAATTGTATCTATGTTTGACTCTGTGATTGTATGGCACATAACAATTGTATCTATGTTTGACTCTGTGATTGTATGGCACATAACAATTGTATCTATGTTTGACTCTGTGATTGTATGGCACATAACAATTGTATCTATGTTTGACTCTGTGATTGTATGGCACATAACAATTGTATCTATGTTTGACTCTGTGATTGTATGGCACATAACAATTGTATCTATGTTTGACTCTGTGATTGTATGGCACATAACAATTGTATCTATGTTTGACTCTGTGATTGTATGGCACATAATTGTATCTATGTTTGACTCTGTGATTGTATGGCACATAACAATTGTATCTATGTTTGACTCTGTGATTGTATGGCACATAATTGTATCTATGTTTGACTCTGTGATTGTATGGCACATAACAATTGTATCTATGTTTGACTCTGTGATTGTATGGCACATAATTGTATCTATGTTTGACTCTGTGATTGTATGGCACATAATTGTATCTATGTTTGACTCTGTGATTGTATGGCACATAACAATTGTATCTATGTTTGACTCTGTGATTGTATGGCACATAACAATTGTATCTATGTTTGACTCTGTGATTGTATGGCACATAATTGTATCTATGTTTGACTCTGTGATTGTATGGCACATAACAATTGTATCTATGTTTGACTCTGTGATTGTATGGCACATAACAATTGTATCTATGTTTGACTCTGTGATTGTATGGCACATAATTGTATCTATGTTTGACTCTGTGATTGTATGGCACATAACAATTGTATCTATGTTTGACTCTGTGACTGTATGGCACATAATTGTATCTATGTTTGACTCTGTGATTGTATGGCACATAATTGTATCTATGTTTGACTCTGTGATTGTATGGCACATAATTGCATCTATGTTTGTTTTTTTCCCTTTTGTACTTTCTCTTCAAACATTGTTTGAGATTAGTCTATGTTTGCTGTATCTCCTCATCATTCTATGCTTAAATATTTAATTGGCTTTAAAGAAATAATTTCTGAACTGGAGCTTTTCTCGTCAGGTCTCTCCTGAAAAAGGCCAGCTGCCCAGGAAGACTAACCTGGTTAACAAATAGCAAATAAAATAAATAAATACACAAATAAATGTATACATAAATAAATAAATAATTAGTCCATGCAGCTTTTAAGACTAAATCCTTATCTTGACCTAAGAATAATCTTATGATCACTGACCTTGGTGAAGGTGTTCTATGTGCCCGCTCAATGCCAAAGGAAAACGCTTTAGGCAGGTTCAAAGTTTTAGGCAGCCAGGTATTAAGGAACTGAGTCCTACTGTCTCCCTCTTCTTTTTCAGGAATCCCATAAATCCTGATGTTATTCCTTTCAAACCTGTTTTCTAAGTGTTCTATTTTATCACAGAATCAGAAGAAATTCAGTGTATTCTCATGTTCAAGTAATCTTCCCTCAAAATCAGAAATTGGCTCTTCTATACTTTTGATTTGTGATGATTGTTGTTTAAGAGATTCACTCAGTACTTTTACTTGCTTTTTACATTCCTCTTTAATGTTGTCCATTTGACTTTCTAATTTATTTGTCTTTAGAGATAACTTAGCGATGTTACTTAGTATAGCCGGTACACCTTTTTTATACTGCTGTCCTCTTTACTGGGTTAAAGTGGCTCATTCTGAGACAATTAGTTGTTTCTAGTTTTCTTGACAGGAACAATCAATTAAAAGAGTTTTAAACTTGTTATTTTTGTAGTAAATCTTTCAGCAGATGTTCAAATCCATCATGTCTAGAAACATTCTATTTGAGTTTTTTAGTAAAAATCCTGTCATAGATTTTAAAATGAAGCAGGGCTAAAAAGCAGTGCTGTTAACTGCTCACCCTGTTGGCCACACCCTTGCTGACAATTTCTGATTTGCGTTAACTTAGATTTTTCATCATATTTTTTAATATCAGAAGCCTTGCTTTTTATTACTTTGCATTAAAACTGTTTTGTTTCATAGATGTGGAAGGTAATGCACAGCAAAGTAAATGAGTGCAACTGTCTGCACTAGCTGTAGGGGCTTACTATTTAGTAAACAAGGGCTCATCTATGTATTTTGATATATCCATTTTCAGGTGTTTCATTACAGACAAAAGTTGCTAAGCTGTTTTGTCAGGTTTGTATTTGCTATGCATGCTACGTTTTCTGTTTTCCTCATTTTATCTCTGGGCAGAGTTTGAAATTGGTGCAGTGGGGTTTGTGCACTGTCCTTGGATTCTGACACTGCCCTGGTCAGTAAATAAACAGCTGGAATTTGCTGCATCCAAATTCCATTGATTGTACTGGTACCTCTACAAGGAGAGCTGATGACTTGTCATTGTAAAAATCTTTTGTGAAACTACACATAGTTCTGAATGCGCTATATAAAAATGGGTATCATTTTAAGAAAAGAACTGAAAGAGCAATAAAAGTGATATACACAGAGATGTACTCTGTGAGGAGTAACCAAACCAAATGTGAGCGCCTAAAACAGGATGCACAGAAAGGACTGAAGTGCACCTTTGAACATGTGAACACCTTCAAAGATGCTGATATGGGGGAATTGTTAAGGGTGCTACAGACAAGAAGGAACACAGATATTTAAGTAGCTGTGCTCCAGGGTTGTACAACAAAGATAAATGTGTACTAAGTGGGCTTAGCTAGCTAACAACAACAAAAACAAAAAAAAAAGAAAATCTATAGTGCAACTGAACATGAAAAGCCAGAATCTGTTAATTAAGGGTCAGGGTTTCTTGTTATCTAGTGGCTGTCTTTAATTAAAAATAAACATACCACAGTAATAAATATACAGTGAAAGATGCAAACACCACCACAGCAAATATGGAAATGATTACAGTTACTCAGAGCAATGGCACTTGTTAATCATCTGTATTTCAAGGACTGCAAAATCTGTTATATTTACCTAATAATTTCTCCAAAATAAAAACATAACAGCAGAGTTGTGATGCAACTGTGTAGTGGTATTTCTGTGGCAGTTAAGGGCATGAAAGCAAGTTTCCCAGGATTATGGCACCATTGGTTATATGGATGAAACTATGCAATTAGTGATTAAACTCCCAGAAATATTCCAGTGTGTGCCATACAACAACAGTTATGCACAAGTACATCTTATAGATGATAAAAATAAAACTGTGTGTATGCCATTAAGAGTAAAGATGCCATTTTTCTGAAGGAAACTGAAATTGTTTGCAGAACTGTAATTTCTGTGTTGTTCATTAGGAAAAGGTGGCAGCATCTGTAAAAGTAAACATGACCGTAGTTTATAAAGATGGTTAATGCTTTGGGAAAAAAGCAAACACAACTAGATTGCCATAGATTGCACCAATACAAGATAAAGAACAGACCGGTACTGATGGAGTTTGTGGCATGTTCGAGCAGAATAAAATGTATGATTGCAGTCCAGTGTATGAAGTAACGCATGACAGTGCATAACATTGTATTGTTACAGCATCGCTCAGGCAGCAACCTCTAACAAAGCACAAAAGTGAATGTCTGTAGATAAACGAAACATCTGCTAAAATGCTATACAGGATATTTTCTTTCTTTCACTCATTCTACCTTTCTTAAAAAAAAGGAAACTTATTTTATCCCAAAATATCTATCTCAGACAAGAATTTAATGGAAAAATAAAAAAGGCCTGTTATAAGCACCTTTTAAAGGCTGCTTCATAGTGAAGTCACCAAGCTGGAGCTAAGCTTGTGCAGAGTTTTCTACTGAAATCATCTCTGATTGTTCTTTTCTGATTGCATATACCAAGGACAGAAAGTCAGCTATGCATAAATCTTTTTGTGATTTCATTTGTTATGTATATTGTTAGCCAGAGATACAAGAAGACTGTGTGTGTGACGGTGGGAAAAGCACACTACAGCCCCGACTCCCCGGAGATTACTACAGATTGTGCTGACATTATCCAGAGATTTGTACAGACCTTGGAAATCACCCATCCCAGAATAAATGAATTAGCTATTCAGCTCAGCAGAAAACAATGACTCTGCAGCTGTGGATGGCTTAAAGTAGTTAGCTTAGTCTGGAAGTATGTGCCCATGTATTAAAAATGAGTCACGCTGGTTCATCAAAGAGCTATGCACCTAATAATACAAAAAAAGGTAATAGGTAATCATATCAACATTTATAATTAAAGTTTCTTTTCTTTGCTGTAGAAAATAATGTGGGAAATCTTGCAGTACTGACCCTTTATCTCTTACTTTCTGTGTTT
Organism: Protopterus annectens; assembly: GCF_019279795.1. Classification (NCBI taxonomy): domain Eukaryota; kingdom Metazoa; phylum Chordata; order Ceratodontiformes; family Protopteridae; genus Protopterus; species Protopterus annectens. The sequence goes on along the minus strand of NC_056749.1, from coordinate 779,109,959 downwards.
TTTTAAGAAATATTTTAATGTTTCCAGACACAGAACTTTGTTGATCCTTTGCACTCTGACTGTAAATTTAAATAATAATGTGTGGGATTTCAGGTTCTTAAATCATGAAACAGAAAGGTAAAAGTGATTCTAACTATATAAATTTTATATTTTAGACTCCCCAGTGTACAACAGTATCTTTCAAAGTGTTAAAATGACAGATAAAATGTGGGATAATTGTTAATAACTTTAATTAGGAAAATCACACTGCAGTTAAAACATTGCTTTGCACTTTAAAAATATTATAATGATGGAAAATTGAAAATTATCATTCAACACTATTCATAATATATTTTTGCATAAAGGAATTACACTCGTGTACTACGTTTTCAATGTGAGAACAATTTATATAAAGTTAAATAAGGAACCAATTCAAACAATCAGGTACACATTTGGGTTATGAAAATAACAGCCCCGATGGTCATATTACCTTTTTGGTATTTTTCAAATTGCATGTTACAAGCCTTGCACTGAGCTGCATATGAATCTGCAGAAGAATAACGTACAGACAAAAATAAGTATAATCCCCATCGCTGAATGCAGTTTACAGCAAATCTTGCTCTAACCATGACCAAGGTGTTCTGCTGCTGGCCTTCAAATTATACAGAGATACTTATATGGTGCACCAAATCAAGCCTACACATCCGGTGGCCAGAACATACAGAGTCTTGTATTTACAAGAACTATGCAATGCAAATAGTGGGAGAGAGATAATGGACATCGTGGTTAGTAGATAGTGAGATGGAGGGGTGGACAACATGGTTTGCAGACAGTGGGTGGAAGGAAGTAGACACCATGGTTCCCAGAGAGTGTGAGGGAGGGAGTGGACGCATGGTTCTAAGATAGCAGGTGGGAGGGAGTGGACAGTATGGTTGCTAGATAGTGGGTGGGAGGGAGTGGACAGCATGGTTCACAGATAGTGGGAGGGAGGGAGTGGACAGTATGGTTCACATATAGTGGGAGGAAGAGAGTGGATAGCATGGTTCACAGATAGTGGGAGGGAGGGAGTGGACAGCATGGTTCACAGATAATGGGAGGGAGGGAGGGAGTGGACAGCATGGTTCACAGATAATGGGAGGGAGTGGACAGTATGGTTCACATATAGTGGGAGGGAGTGGACAGCATGGTTCACAGATAGTAGAAGGGAGGGAGTGGACAGTATGGTTCACATATAGTGGGAGGGAGTGGACAGCATGGTTCACAGATAGTAGAAGGGAGGGAGTGGACAGCATGGTTCACAGATAGTAGAAGGGAGGGATTGGACAGTATGGTTCACATATAGTGGGAGGGAGGGAGTGGATAGCATGGTTCACAGATAGTGGGAGGGAGGGAGTGGACAGCATGGTTCACTTATAGTGGTAGGGAGTGGACAGCATGGTTCACTTATAGTGGTAGGGAGTGGACAGCATGGTTCACAGATAGTGGTAGGGAGTGGACAGCATGGTTCACAGATAATGGGAGGGAGGGAGTGGACAGCATGGTTCACAGATAGTGGGAGGGAGGGATTGGACAGTATGGTTCGCAGTTAGTGTGAGGGAGGGAGTGGACAGCATGGTTCGCAGATAGTGTGAGGGAGGGAGTGGACAGCATGGTTCACTTATAGTGGTAGGGAGTGGACAGCATGGTTCACAGATAATGGGAGGGAGGGATTGGACAGTATGGTTCCCTTTCATTTTAAACAAATCAGGCAGATTGAAAATATAATCCATTATTTTACTATGACAAACTAAAACAGCAGATAATACGAGCTTTTATCACAACTGCTGTTGTTAGAAGTTTCCAACAACATAGCATAATTTATATTTATATATACTAGTGGTGGTGCTGCGGTAACATTGTCACCTCACAGTAAGAAGCCGTCCGGTTCGATTCTCAGCTAGAGCGTCTTCTGTGTGGAGACATGCGTGAATGGGCATACCTTTGTTGAAGGTTGTGCGTCAGGGCTGGTAACTTGGCACGTAAAAATCAACTACCAATCATTAGTGGACCGGAGTTCCGCTGTGGCGACCCCTAACCAGGAAAAGCTGAAAGATACAACAACAACAACAACAACAACAACATGTGTAATGCAATTAGCCACTCAATGACTTAGCATTTAAGCCATTCTTAATGAATAAGAATTAATTTAAGCCCAGCTTTTCAGTGGCTTTGAGCAGAACGTGCCAGTGCAGCTCTTTGATTTCTGATACATTATTGATATCGCCACACATTTTAAGACATCTCTGAGAACATGACATTTGAAATATGGTTATGGTTGTCTTTTATATGCTGTTACTATGCCTTCTTCCTAATTACCTTCTAATCTCTTGATATATGTTGTCTCATTGTCTAATCATCCTTATGGTTTCACCACACAAAAGGCAGAGACATTTGTTATCAATTAGTACAGCATATAACAAGAGAAGTGTTACATACATAACACCCTGTACGATAATTGGGCAATCCTAACTGTAGCATCCCACATTCATGGATAAAAGAGTGCTTAAAAATGTATAAGATACACTGTACACTGATAGACTACATTACAGTGACCATGAAACAGTGGCAAAGCACTTTGCAATTAAGCCATGATGAAGGACATATTATTATCCTAGGGATAACAATTCAAAGGGGGTATTTCAGGGTGACTCTCTGTCACCGCTGCTATTCTGCCTTGCCCTTAACCCATTAAGCTGTCAACTTAACAGCTTAGGCCATGGCTATAATCTGGCTCCTAGAAAACAGCAGTGTAAAGATTCTCTTTGTCGATTTAAGACTGTACAGCTCATCAGATGTGGAAGTGAAAGCACAACTGCAAGTTGTCAAAACTTTTTTAGATGATATAAGAATGTTATTTGGTCTTGATAAATGTGCAAAAGCAACCTTTAAAGCAAGAAAACTACAGCACCAGGAAAATATCGGCTTGGGACAAGAATGTGATATAAAGGAACTTGAACAAGAGGGAGTGTATAAATACGTGGGAATTGATGAAGGATTGACAATAAAACATGAACAAATATGAATAAAACTTAGTAAGGAATACTCTATAAGACTTAAATTAATTCTGTAAACAGTGTTGGCATCTAGGAACAAAATCCAAGCTATAAACCTGTCTACTCTTCCTGTCCTAACTTACAGTTTTGGAGTGATTGATTGGCCCAAAAATGTGTTGGATAGAGTAGACAGCAAAAGAAGAAGGATGCTTATGCTCACCAAATGATTTATAAAAATCAGTGCATACCAAGATTATATATTCCCCATTCCGAAGCAGGGATAGGCCTCCTTGAAACTGATTACATGTATAGATCTGCAATCATGGGACTCCACACATATCTGTTGATCTCATAAGACCCAAACATAGTGAAAGTTTTGAAACATGAGGAGACAAAATCTAAGATGACTTCACTGGTTAATCTAGCAGAAGCATATTGGCATCAAGCAGGAATGGAAATTAAACCAGTAGTAGATAAAAATCAGGCAGCAACTGAATATGCCAAAAAATAAAAGAAAGAATATAATGTGAAGGGCCAGATGAGAAGGCAGGAAATGTGGAAAATGCATAAATATAGTTGTAAGTACAGAAAACTTCTGGAAGAATCTCATTTTGATCAGGAATGAACCCAGGAATGGTTAAGGAGAGGAGAATTCAAACCAAGAGATGAAAGGTTAATATTGGTGACCCAAGATAGTGTGCTACGTACACAGTGCTTTACAAAGTCCATTGAACATGTGGGAGAAACAAACAAATATAGGTTTTGTAAAATAGAACTGGAAACAGTTGCACACCTCATTGCTGGATGTGACATAGTAATGATAGATGGACTGTATACTGAAAGGCATAATAATGTAGCAAGACTGTTGTACTAGGGATTGTGCAAATGTTATGGTGTTGAAATGGCTGAAGAACATTGGAAACATGAGCCACAGCATCATAGAAAATGATGAAGTTTATATCACATGGGATCACCCATTACCAACAGTTCAAAATACAGATGTTAGAAAACTGGATATAGTGGTCCATGAAAAGAAGAGAAAAGCAACATTGATCATTAAAATCACTACACCCAGTGACTACAGTCTCTCGCATACAGAGAAACACAAAGTCATAAAATATCAGGATTTGCAGGCAGGAATGAGAGCTATGTGGAAGAAAGATACCCTGACAGTTCCAATAGCAGTAGGAGCAATGGGTCTCATAAAAAAGAACCTACAGTTATACTTAGATATGCTACTAATACATGTAACCCCATACAAATTGCAGAAGGAGTCATTACTGGGCACATTGAGGGTGCTGCAAAGAACACTTCTGGCGGACATCCAAAGATTGAAACAATACTCATTTCATGAACTTTAATCGTACTTTTACTGTGAGTTCCATTCCCATCATGGTGTTAGAAACCCAAAAGACTTCGAGAAATTAAAAAAAAACAGGATGATTAAATAAACCCATTGTACTGATGCATTTGTATGTGTTATAGTTATGGCATTTAAAAGTATAACTCATTAGAAATATGACAAAATATGTTAAGATAATGCTTGTAATTGATTGTGATGACTGTGGTATGCCTCTGCAAATTTTCAGATGATAGTTATGCACCTCAACACGAGTGCTGAGGACATTTTTAACTAAGCCACCTAGTTTTAGCCATACAAATATATACAGCATATGCCTATATTGGTGTTGACAGCTAAATCTCTAATCAGGTATTGACCATCTTAGTTTGCCATTTGCTATAAATAGCCAGTCTTATGCAGCCAGTTTCCCTACCAGTGTTTTCAGACCAGACTCTGGACACGTGTTGAATGGGCCTAGTGAATGTGACAGGGATTATTTTAAACAGGTGCCAAATATTTACAGCCACATCAATACTTAGCAGTGAAGCCGTCCTTTCATCATTGTCCTGAGTAACAACTGTTACAGTGTACATGCATCTGCAGCTTTTTCCAGTGTTTCCGTTGCAGTGTACATGCATCTTCAGCTTTTTCCAATGTTTCCAAACTAACATGCATCTTTCCGGGAGAAATCTCCAGCCACCAGCTACCTACGTCCATCCATTCTATATGCATCTCCCATCTTTACAAAAATCTCATTGCCATCCTTACCACCAAACTTGATTACAATAAAATAATCAAAGTTTGCAGCAAATACCCTGCTAAAAACCCACCACTGTGTAGCCCTTAGAAATTTACACTGGCTAGAACTCACCCAGTACCATACATGCTCATAACTCAAAATAATCCACAACATAATTAATTTTGCTGAAAAATGCCATTCATTAAGAAATATACTTCAACCACACTCCAGTTCTAGACTAATAAGATCAAGTAACAACTTTCTCCATGTCCAAAACCAGCGTCTCAGCTCAGGATTCTCTGTACTCATACCAAGTCTCTAAAAATCAGATAAGCATAAAGTCATGAGTACCAACCACAGAAAGAGTAGAACATTCAAATAAAGCCAAGTAAAAACTTTAATAACAAATATATAACAGAAGGAAAGCACAAATAAAATGCATAAAATCCTTGAGTTCAGAGAAAAGCACTTTCGGCATAATGCCTTCTTCAGATCTTTCAGGAGCATAGAAAACTGCTTGCATTTAAATAGCTCAGGAACTTCCTTATAATTGAAAGAACCAATACAGCTGAAGTTTATCTCCTTAGTTTAGGGGTTTTAAGGGAGCCATTCCATTCAGTCCTGGAAACGTATCAGCTTGTAAAGCTTCAATCTACCTTAGTTTAGTTATTTCAGTTCTATTAACTAGGTACCACCTCTCAGGGTCTCCAGTATAATTTCTAGTGCCATGAAGCAGAATTTGTGACCAGAGTGAGCAGAAATATGTTGGCTTTTTTATTTTATTTTTAAGCCATTCATACCATGGACAATAAGAGAGAGATTAGCAGAGGTTGGAAAGAGGTGAATAAGTGATGCAAATAAAATGAGGGGGAAATGGAGCAGTATACTCAAGAAAGACATACTATCTTAAAAATATGGCTTGAAGTTTGTGCTTTGCCCAAAGCAGGAACAAAGATATGGAGATTCTGCAAGTTTACATGCCAATGTTTCTACAAGAATAATGAGGGTATTTCCTATTGCCAGTGGCCACTGTTGGAGGGGTAATATGCACCAAAATGCAGACTGAATTCATACCTTTTGGGAATGGGAGGCTTACAAATTTTACAGTGGGATTAGAGGCCTTAAAAAGGAACATTAATAGGAAATAGTCAGGAATTACAGATAGATGAAATTGTTGGTGGGGTATAATCTAGATGAAGATATGGACAGGAACAAAATGAACCTATTTAGATAGTAATATTGACAGCAAAGCAAGCAGTAACTAAGAAACCATAAAACAATAACAGACCAAGAATACAGGAGGTGATAGAGTTAGTGATACGTCTGAAGAAGCATAAAGAAGAACTGTAATTAAAAGGACAAAGTTCAACTCGCTCAGGCATAGGTGGTCATATAAGATGAGACTGGCCAGGGGGCAATGAAGGGAGAGTGGGTCTGTAAACACGGTGCATTATAGGGAAGATAAGGGAGCCCTGGGTACACTAAACATGCATTGTGTATATATGCATATGTATTTTTATGATTATAAAAGTTTAAGTAAATTCTTTACATTGGTTAGAATGATTATGATGTGCCATGTTTAAACTTGCACACAATGTGAGAATCACTAAATAAATAGAACAAAAGTTTTAAAATCTGTTGAATTATAGAAACAATTTATAAACAATTTGTAAACACTAACTGCCTTAAATATCGATAGTACACAAATGCGTAATATTAATTCAGATAGGAATGATCAGTTTCATCTTGCTTACTACCATTCTTAAAGTAAGGTTGGCCCCTAGTAATCTGAAGTTAATAGCTCCTTAAAGTAAGGTTGGCCCCTAGTAATCTGAAGTTAATAGCTCCTTAAAGTAAGGTTGGCCCCTAGTAATCTGAAGTTAATAGCTCTTTAAAGTAAGGTTGGCCCCTAGTAATCTGAAGTTAATAGCTCCTTAAAGTAAGGTTGGCCCCTAGTAATCTGAAGTTAATAGCTCCAGCACACAACTGAAGTTCTTGGATGTCACACTTCAAACAGGAATAGATGGTAGCCTAGATACATATATGTACAAGAAGGATTGCTGCAGGAACCATCTACTGCACAGAACTAGTATGCATCCAAGACATATTTATCCACATGTGATGAAGGGACAACTTTTAAGAATCTCCAGGATTTGTACGACAGGATTTGTACAAAAGAAATGAATTATGATGATGAGTTAGAACGACAGATAGAGAACTTCAGACAACAAGGCTATAATGATGAAGAAATTCAAGAAAAATTTTAGAAAACAGGGCACTCCGGTGTACTAAGGGCCAACCTTACTTAAAGAATGTTCGTGAGCAAGATGAAACTGAGAAAGTAGTAAGAAGCACAGATTGTGCCGAAGGACTCAAAAGTTTACTTACATATAGTAATAATGCTAAACAGGTGTACCAAATCATAAGGAACAATTGGAAAGTTCTCACTGGGGATGAAAATTTTAAGCCTATTGTTGGTGACAAAGTCCTAGTTTTGTTTAAAGAATAAAGAAAACTTGAAATGGATATTATGCCAAGAGAAACACAGAATTAGAACTATCTCAAACACCATACGCAATGGTACATTCATCTGCAGGACATGTAAGGCTTATACCTACATTGACTCTAGAAACTGTTTCCAACATCTGACTACTGGGAGAAAATACATGCTTGATATATATGCAAACTGTAGTACCAAAAATGTTATATAAAAGTCTGGAGTGTTTCTCCCCAGATGTATGCTGAAAACAAGCCCTGTCCTAGTCAGACATTCCCGGTCAACAAATGTTAAATAAATAAAAAAAATTAAAAAAATAAAAAAATGAAGTTTAGCTTTTCATTGCCTGTCCACCTCCCCACATTACCTTATCCATCTCTTGTTTTAGGGTCCCAGAATGCATGCAAACCCCACTTTGGAAAGAGTGTTTCATAAGTAACACTTCACAGCTAATTAGAATGAATGCAAATCCTTCTTTGGAATGACTATTCCATTCCTCTCCTTCCAGTTGTTGCTCTCAGTACCAGATTTCTCTTCCCAGTTGTGTCCAGCGCTTTGCATTTTGCCTTTTTCCTTTCATCATCCAGTCTCCATCCAGTCTGTAATATATCCTGCCTCCAGCTCTTCAAACTTTTGGATTGAAAGATCTTTGTAACCTCTGTGGTAAGGTTCCCCCACAGGAACTGCCTGTAAATCTCCCACTTCTGCTTCTCAACTTCCAGCCAGGCCTGCTTTCCTATATGAGGCACTTTCACTCACAACATTTGGTTCTATTTGCTTTCATCTAGCATCATTTTGCCTAATTCCACATCAAGCCCATCAAGTCACATGAAGAGCCAGAATATACATACTCCCAGCCTGCCCCCACCCCTCAATTATGCTGGCTAAATCATCAGATTCTGCCTGACCTGTGGTTTCTCTCCTGCCCATAAAAAGTCTTTCATCCAATTTCTTAGCTTATCTAAAATATTATTATTGAGTGTGGCCCAAAAGGCCTGTGCTAAGTAGAGCACATCAGGAATGTCATGCCATTTTAGTACCAAAACTTTGTGATCTAAATCTAGATTCAATGTATTCCATTTGTGCAAATTATTCTGGAAATGCCCATTATTTTATCATATGATTTAGTTAACCCTTGCTCATATGTTTCTGATAGCCGTATTCCAAAATATTTGAATGTTTTCTTTCTCCACATTATGGGATATTCGACCTGTGATCTCTCCTTTCATTTTACATTTATCCCAAGTTGCCTTAGATTTTTCCCTGTATCCTGACAACTCTATGTTTTTGCTACACTGCTATAATTCCTCTGTATCCTCAAGGAGGTCAGTAAGAGTTGAAATACAATCATCTGCAGAAAGACTTACATTCATTTTCATTCCTTTGCACATATATCCCTGAATATTTGATATCCTCACCTTCTCTGCCAGCGGTTCCAAATATAATGAAATAACAATGGGGACAACATGTAACCCTGCCTCGTTCCTCTATTGAAATCAATATTCCCCTTAACCCTACCTATTATTTTGACTTTGCCCACTACTACCATTATAAAATTCCTTAAACAGATTTATATATTCCTTTAGGAAACCCCTGTTTTTCAAAACTGCATACAAAAAGGTCCAATCTGCTCTCTTGATGGCCTTTTCGGCATCCAGAGAATTAATTTCCACCTCACTTTCCTGCCTTACCACTTCCAGAATTATCATTAATATTCTTATGATGTTATCAAATGTCATTTTTCCTGTATAAATCCACACTGACTCAAACGTATTAATTGGGGTACATTTTTTGCTAGTCTTCTAGTCATTATGCTCATAAACACTTCATAATTATGTGGAAAGTGTAAAAGCAACAAAGGAGCGACCAAGGCAAAAACAGTCACTGAGATGAAAAAAGTCACTGAATCCTTTACCGTAAAACAATTTATTGAAGCAGAATGAACCATAAAAAGTGGTAAGCGCTTTCGCATAGAGCTTCCTCAGACCAACAATAAACACAAAAGTAAAAACATCTTATATAAAAGAATTTGAACATCAAATCCTCCAATCATGGATAAGTACCAGTTAGTCACTAATGAACCCTTAAAAACATACTACCATGACAATAAATACACAAAACAAGGCAGCATGAATGAAGACTATAGAAAACACATAAACATCTGTACATAATATAATAAATCTAACAGAGTAGACATTTAAAACCTAACAATATAATATGTGTACAATAAAATCAAATACTATTTCCTGATCCTACGCTTTTTTAGCAACGGCTTCAAAGAAGCCCGTTCATTCAGGCCACTGCCCCTATCGGCTCTCAAAATAAACATCCAATTGGTCTCCTTATACTCCGTATGATTGTGGATATCTCCTGCTCTAACAGTGGGTATTATGATGTCAATAACCCTGAACATGAAGCTGTGCATCTCACCACACTCTGCAACATGTTTTGATAGAGCATTATGAGCAGAAAGTACCCGAATACTGTACATATGTTCCCTCATCCTCTCGCGTAAGAACCTGTTGGTCTTTCCTACGTAAAATGACTTACAGTGGACGCACTCAGCTAAATAAACCACATTTGTGGTTCTACAATTGGCATCTACATAAAAAGTAAATGCTCTATTTAAATCAGGATGGTTAAAGGTCTCGGAAGTATTAATCAAACCACAAAAATTACAAGTACCAAAGGGGCGGGTCACTCCTGTCCTCATGGCATTGGTCCCCAGATCCCTACCTTGGCATAACAACCTCTTAAATTCTTCTTGTTCCTGTATAGAAACAAAGGCTTATCACCAACTATACCACCAACCATGGAATCCACTTGCAAGATGGGCCAATGCTGCCTGAAGAGCTCAGTGAGTGTTCTATGGTCTCGTGTGTAGAATAGAGGTATCTTCACAAAGCCCCTCTCAACTGTGAACTGTTCAGTGGCACGCAATGATGCCTCAACAACAGGACCATAATAAGGTGCTGCTACACCTTCCCTTAGTGATCCTAGATCAGACCAATTATTGACAATCTCTTCCTTCCTGTAACCTCTTGACATAAGTCTTTGTTTCAAAGAACTAATTTCAGTCTGAAAACCCTCAAGTGTGGGGTTCAAACAGGATGCTCTAATACCCTGTCTGCATATCAAATTACGGAAAATATAATTAGGGTGCATACTGGTCCTACTGAGTAAAGTGTTCCTAAAACAGGATTTACGAAAAATACCAGTATTAATAATGGACCCTTGTAACTTTTCAATAAATAGTTCAAGGAATTCAATGCATGTCTTAGAAAACTTCATAGTGAACTTTAAACATTCACATAGGCCATTCATAAAGGTGGAAAAATCATGCAAGGCAGCTATAGATTCACCCCAAAGAAAAAACAAATCATTGACAAACCGTCGATAAAAAACTACATTAGCTTTGAATTCCTCAGATGGGAACAACACAACATTCTCCCATTCTGCTAGAAACATATTGGCGTAGCTATTGGCACAGGAAGTGCCCATGGCTACACCATGTTTCTGAATGTAGATGTCTCCATGAAAAGTAAAAACGTTATTCTCTAGTATTATTTCTAAAAAGCAACAAATAAGATCAATCTGCTTGTCCTGATATTCACTGTTGGCTGTGAGATATTCATGTACATACCTCAAGCCCAACTCATTTGGAATCATTGTAAAAAGGGACTGAATGTCCATGGTGACAAACACTAAATCATAACATCATGTACACCTTGTATGCACCCATAAAAGTCCAAAAGAAACTGTTTAGAGTCTCTAAGTACGACCTTGTTCATATTAATAATCGGTCTAAGGTATCTCTCCACATATATTGATAAAGGTTCCGTAACCCACCCAGCACCTGATACAATAGTTCTCATGGGTGGGTTAAACATACGTTTATGGACCTTAGGAAGTCCTTGTATTATAGGTAATAACGGATCAGAGACTCTCAGATAATGAAAAGTATCATCAGAAATTAATCACCTTAAAATATGTATCCATGATCGAATTCTGAATATTTGCAATGATTTTACAAACATCCTCTGTAGTGATTCTACTATAATAACTACCATCACTTAACATCTCCACCATGGCTTCAGTGTAATGTGTGCTATTCATCAAAATGATTAGTCCTCCCTTATCAGTCAGCCTCACAATAATCTTGGAGTTATCTTGTAAATGCCACAAGGCTTTCCTCTCATTAAAGGTGAGATTGTGTCTCAACCCCCCTCGGGTAGCACCTACGCATTTATCATAATACTTATAGATATCATCTTCGGTTAATTTCATATATGCCTCAACTAAAGGATGATTCATAGGAGTAAAAGTGCTTAGTTTTTTAAAATAGGGGTGATTGCTATCAGACCCTTGGGGCCTCTCATCTATGTCAACATTACTATGATAAAACCGCAACATAACTTTTCTACAAAATACCTTCAAATCCAGGACTGTGTCAATCAGCTTGCTATCGCAAGATGGAATGAAGGACAAACCCTTACATAAAACACTTGACTCATCAGGGTCCAAAACATGAGATGATATATTTAAAATCAACGACTCAGTAATTTCCCCCACATTTTCTTCAGGGTATGATTCTGATTGTATTCCCCTGACAATTTCCTCTTCTGACGACCCCTGCTCACTGATCTGGTGCGTCTCATCATTCTGTCCACCCTGACAGGTAGAGGAAAAGGGAGATCACCCAGGGGACCACTAACATCAGAAATGTTGGTGGTAGAGTTGTTCACTGTACACTTATTCTTGGGTCGTACAACAGGATCACTATTCTCACTAGTTAGAGCTTTATGAACTATGGCATTTGGATACAAATTATGTCCCACTGGCTTAAAAGGAGTGACCACATTGTTATTATCAGACAAACCATCATTTACAACAACATCAACCCGCTCATCCAAACAACAATTAGAAACAGGGTTAGCGTCACTACGTTCAGTGGAAATAGCTTCCAATCCACTGGTAACAGGCAGAGAGACACTATTGCCCCTGTCTACAGAAGGCAAATTAATGCTATTATTAGTATGTCTTCTCACATTTAACTGGCTGTCATTAATGACTAAACCAACTTCTTTCACCGCATGAACATCGCGGTACACATTATTAACAGTAGATTGTCCAGCTTGTGGCCATAAAAACACATGACCCAGCCTAAAATCATTACAGTCTCTTAATATCTTAGTCTTTTTCTGCTGTAGGAGTTTCCGTTCAAAAACAGCAACTCCATCAAGCATGCTTTCAAAGAGCGGATCCACAGTCTCTCTAGAAAATTTCTTAAAGTCTCTTGTTTCAGTCTAAGGCTCTCTCTTAAATCGTCCTCCTCAGGACTGAAAAGTCATTAAGTAAATGCATATATTTAGTGCTTACCTCAAGGTTCAGTTGTTGCCATCTTGTCATGAGCTCGGGGTAATGCAAAACCTGGGTGGGCATATTCAACACCCTAAGACCTCGAGGAACAATTTTTTTCTCTAGGCAATATTCAAAGTGTTGCTGTTGTAATTGAAGCTTCTTAAGCTTCAAAAAGTCCCGTTCTATCTCTTCCATGTCTAGTTGTAACTGTTCAAACACCTGGGTCGCATCTGTGATGTCATCATTGGTATCATTCATATCCAGTTGCCATAACAACCGATTACCCTTCTGTAGATATCTAAAAAATTGTTCCGAGAGTACTGTCTCTGACCTGCTACATTTAGCCGGGTTATAATCCAACTCCACGGTGGCGGACAAATCTGTAGCCATGTCCCAGTGGATTATGATGCAACAACAAAATAAAACTAAATAAAATATAATAATCCACCGGGTAGATGCTCCATTGCTCTCAAAAAGAATAAAATGTGGAAAGTGTAAAAGCAACAAAGGAGCGACCAAGGCAAAAACAGTCAATGAGATGAAAAAAGTCACTGAATCCTTTACCGTAAAACAATTTATTGAAGCAGAATGAACCATAAAAAGTGGTAAGCGCTTTCGCATAGAGCTTCCTCAGACCAACAATAAACACAAAAGTAAAAACATCTTATATAAAAGAATTTGAGCATCAAATCCTCCAATCATGGATAAGTACCAATTAGTCACTAATGAACCCTTAAAAACATACTACCATGACAATAAATACACAAAACAAGGCAGCATGAATGAAGACTATAGAAAACACATAAACATCTGTACATAATATAATAAATCTAACAGAGTAGACATTTAAAACCTAACAATATAATATGTGTACAATAAAATCAAATACTATTTCCTGATCCTACGCTTTTTTAGCAACGGCTTCAAAGAAGCCCGTTCATTCAGGCCACTGCCCCTATCGGCTCTCAAAATAATCATCCAATTGGTCTCCTTATACTCCGTATGATTGTGGATATCTCCTGCTCTAACAGTGGGTATTATGATGTCAATAACCCTGAACATGAAGCTGTGTGTCTCACCACACTCCGCATCATGTTTTGATATTGCATTATGTGCAGAAAGTACCCGAATACTGTACATATGTTCCTCATCCTCTCGCATAAGGACCTGTTGGTCTTTCCTATGTAAAACAACTTACAGTTATGGCTTAAGACTGTGATATGTTTGTATGAACTAGCCAGTTTTAAATCACTCCCTTCATTAGATAACACTACAATTACATCTTTCTTTCATGATGGAGGCACCTTTAATCTCCTATTTATATTATTAAACAGGCAGGTTTTTTACTGAATTGATTTCACTAATTGCTCATTGGCTGTGTTCTTATTTAAATTGTGTTCTGCACCATTTTACCTTTGTCTGATGAAGGGTTAACACCCGAAAGCGCTTACCTCTCAGAAGTTTGTATGTTTTTTATGGCAGAGTTTTATTAAAATTTTTGGATACATAACAGCACCGTTCCAGAGTTCTTTTGTTTTTGTGACCCATGTTTCTATGAGGGCTTCCCCACCCAACTCATATGTCTCTGTTGGTATGTCATCCAGCACTAGATATTTATTTTTGTGTTGAAGATGCATGGCTTCAGTCACTGTCTGTGTAATAATATTGATGATCACATGAGTGCCCATCTCTATTGTTAGCTTGCAGGCATGCAGACATTCTTGTTAGCAAAACACTTGCCTAGCTACAGCTATGCTATTGAATGTCCCACCTCCTTACTCATACTGCTCATTGTATTATAACAAGACATTTACTTGCCCCCAGAATTGAATATGGCCATTACAATAAAGACTTTTCATTCAAGCTCCAACACATATAAACTACAGACTGCTAAAAAAAAACTGTACATTTGTCTTACTTGCTGACACATGTACTCAAAACTGTGACCTTCTGGTAGGTTTTAATTTGCTACCAATAAGCACCAGAGCAACATTGTTACTTAGCTCACTACTGTTAAAATTTGTCAGACAAATTCAGTGTCCTTCTTTAAAAAAAACTGTCTGTCAGACAGCTGTGTTATGCTCTCAGGCATGATCTCAAAGAAGATCTAACCCACATTAGACCATTCTTTAAAACCTCCATAGGTAAACGACATTTTTTAAGCTGTGCCCTATTGCACTCTTTAAAACTTCCATAGGTAAATGACATTTTTTAAGCTGTGCCCTACTGCACTCTTTAAAATTTCCATAGGTAAATGACATTTTTTAAGCTGTGCCCTACTGCACTCTTTAAAACTTCCATAGGTAAATGACATTTTTTCAGCTGTGCCCTACTGCACTCTTTAAAACGTCCGTAGGTAAATGACATTTTTTAAGCTGTGCCCTACTGCACTCTTTAAAACATCCATAGTTAAATGACATTTTTTAAGCTGTGCCCTACTGTACTCTTTAAAACGTCCGTAGGTAAGTGACATTTTTTAAGCTGTGCCCTACTGTACTCTTTAAAACATCCGTAGGTAAATGACATTTTTTAAGCTGTGCCCTACTGCACACTTTAAAACTTCCATAGGTAAATGACATTTGTTATGCTATCCTACTGTATGGATTTACCTTCCTAGACAAGTAAAGAAACAACCTTCATCACTTTTAATTCTAAATTAAAGGAACACCTTCCAAAATAGTTGCCTGTACATACTTCAAGAATAATGGTTAAAAACTTGGAGTGCAAGCCACATTTGATTCTAAGTGAGAAATATATTAGTACCACATCAAGGATTAATACAAAATATGCAAGCATTTTTAGTCCTTATTGTGTCATACGTTTTGGTCATCCCAGTGCCCCTACCCACCGCTGGGTCTGCAAGCTCCTTCTTTCATTGCTGGACTTTCTCTGACTTCGTGCTGGAGCCAACATGGATCTTATTATTTATTTATTTGTTTGTTATACATTTGCTAACTGGGAAAGTCCAACTGGACACAGGTCCATTTTCAACGGAGGCCCAGGGAGATAAGCTCCAAAAAACACATACATAGAATAACAGGCAATTGGGGGATCCTGCTGGAAACTGTTTCTACTGAGTGAATTTTTTAAATCAAAACTAAAACACTACTGCAATCAGCTGAAACACAATGGCAGTGAAGGAGATGCCCAATGATGTGATGATTAACATATTTGTAGAATGGTTTATATATTTTCTAATCTGTGGAGATTTATTAATGTTTTATATGTTATACACAAAAATGAAAAAAAAAAACTTTTCATTGGTTGAATTAGATCACATGATTTTGCATATTTACTACAGTCATAATATTTAAATGGTACATTCAGCAATTTTATTTTCTCTAATGAAATCGTAACGGGTCCCCTTCAGATGATCAAAGTTTTAAAACTTTGAATTTCATATGGCTGAGCCCATATGATTGACATTTTAAAACTTCAAATGTTCTGAAGGGAGCTCTCCATACAGTGCAGAATGGGACATTTTCCCTTTTCCTTGCTGTAGTGTGATCTTGGAATTAGGTGGAGGGGGGGGGGGTGCAGGGGGAAAATGTCCAGGATTTTTTTTTTTTGTTTTGTTTTTGTTTTTCTTTCAGGTGTTCAAAGTTTTGAAACTTCGATCATATGGTCTCAGCCATATGAAATTTGAAGTTTTAAAACTTCGATCATCTGAAGTAGACCCATCCTAAACACATATTTGAACAAAAGTGCTAAGTCATAAAATGTATTTATTTTATTGTATTTTATCTCTTGGGGTGGTACACTGTTATTGGGCATCTCCTTCACATCCCCTGTGATTCACCTGATTGCAGTGGTGTTTTAATATAGATTATTGGTTTATGTACACCACTGGTGAACTGTTTTTAGTGATTCTTAGGAATTTTTTTCATATTTGCTTTTTTTCTTTCTTCCCTGCACACATCTGTTTTGTCTATGGGCTACTTCCCTCCATGGAGAAACTTCCCTTCAGGGAGGTACCTCATTAACCATCCTACACCAGAGGATAGACCTATCCATCTTTCCTAACTGAATCAGGGTTGGGGGTCTGAGGCCATGTTTAGGGCATTATCCCACTTCATCATCTTATTGGCTGAATGCAAAATATACTGAGTTTATCAATTGTAAATACTCTACATAACTTCCTTGTGCACTATAAATGTTTTATGCACTGCAAGTTCTATATCCTGTGATGTATTAGAACACCTTTTTTCTTTGCTGCCATTATAGATACTGGTCGTGGTTGAAAAGGTCATGATGACCAGTCGACTTACCCATTTAACAAAATGAAATAAACAAATAAATGGTGTTTATCAGTGTAACAGAACTCTTGCTTTAAAATGAGACAAGATTTAAAAGAAAGGTTGTAATTTGTACCACCTTCTTGACTTCTGGTGCTACAGTTAACAATAATAATATCTGATTTGCTATTTGTATCTGATGTTAAAAGTGAAAGTACATAATGCGATCCAGAATATTTTTTGTACATCTGATGTTAGTATGGCATATGTAGATGAGTGTGTATATTGAACCTAGTCAGCAGCTGTAGCTAAACAACACATGCATATAAGGTACTGGGCACATGCAGGATCAGTGCCATTTTGTGTAGTCAGTCAGTATGAATGTAAGCTTGAGTGGAGAGTCACGTGTGTGTTAGAAGTAGCAAGTCAGTCAGTAAGCATATGAAGTACATGGTATATGTACAAGTTACAGTTCCTGATGTGTGTTTGTATAATAAATGACGTTTATGCATACCTAGCCTCAGTGTCTCATTTGAATACACGAGACATGTGACATGGTGTCAGATGTGGGATCCAAAGTTGAAGCAGCTTGCAAACCCTGGGGACACAGTTGGAAGTGGAGTAATATCCAGGAGTGAACTCACAAACAGGTCAGCTGTTCTTCAGAGTTACTTAAATTTGTTTCAAATGATTTTCAGTCACAAAACTTGTAGCATAGCATTCAAAGTGTTCAAAATAATTTCCGAGATGTTCAAAATGTCTGAAATAGCGGCATAATATTTAAAGTGTTTGAAATAATTTCTGAAGTGTTTAAAATCTTTGAAAAGGCTAAAATGTCCAAGTTTTTTCACAATGTCTGACTTTTTTGTAGTAACTAAGTCTTTTCAAAGTGTCTGGAGTGTTCAAGGCATTTGCAGTGTTAAAGTAAAGCATTTTTGGAGAGGTTGTTGTGCACTTGACCAAAATTACAAGTACCTAGTCTATACTTATATTTAAAAGAAATTTGTTGTTATGGTAGAGAGATTTTGCAGACCGAATTGCTGATGTTTGATTAATAACATTGCTTGGAATTGGCGAGTGTTTGAGCAAAAATATATTTTCATACAGGCTATATTTTTTGATAAAGACGCATTTACAAGGGCATCTATAGTTCTTAATTTAGCAGGCTCAGAGCCCATTGGGAGGGAATGTCCATTTGTGTATGCACCTGCCATCTATGCAGGGGGGACTACCATATTGTGATACAGGCTGAAATGCAGAAGGATCCTGCTTGCTTATAACATAAATTTAGAGAAATGTGTAACCCTCAAACAAATATTACGATGGAAAGGCACACATTTTAAACAGAAAATCAAAAGCCTGGTAAAACTATTGCAGCATATATTACAAATTTAAGAAATAAAGCAAAAACATGTAGATTTGGTGCTTTATGAGATTAGTTGATAAAATACTATCTTGTATGTGGTGTTAATAATGATGTAGTGAAAAAGATTTTGCTTTGAGATAATGAATTAACATTGAGCAAAGCCATTAAGATTTGTCAAATACATGAGATTACAGAAAAGCATACAAATATACTTACAGATGAGAAAATCATATTTTCAATATCTGCTAGTGGGAATGTTGATAGTGTGCAGCAGAAAGTTAAGATGAAAAAGAAATATAAACCAAGAGGCAGTGTCACACCCAATCTCATTGTTAACCGTCACAATTGTGGAGGCAGTCATGAACTTAACTGGGAAAAGTGTTTAGCTTTTGGTCAGCAATGTCACAAATGTAAAAAATGGAATGATTTCAGAAGGCTTTGAAGTCCAAAATGTTGCAAGTTTATATTAAAAGACAGTATCTGAAGAAGCAAGTATATCAGATAGAGACTGTAGCAAACTTTGAGACTTGTGAGCAAACTTTCTATGTTGATGGTGTCTCTGTGATTAATGAAACGGTTAATACAGTAGACTATCAGTTTTCAGCAAACAGTGAAATATTTTGTACTGTTTGGATTAATGGGAAACCTGTAGAGCTTAAAGTAGACACTGGATCTAAGTGCAACGTTATATCAGCACAAATGTTTGCTAAAGTGAAAGCTGGTGAGAAACTTGATTCAGCAAAGTGTGAAAAAAGAGTTGCTTATGGTGGTGAAGAGATTCAAACTGATGGCGCAGTAGTACTTTCATGCCATTCTGTTGCAAACAGCTATGACTTACAGTTTTACTTTGTCAAAAGAAACATGCAGTCACTGTTAGACCTCAAAGACAGTCTGAGAATGGGACTGATTTCATTTAATGAAGAGGTCCACCATGTAAGTCTGAATAATAATGATAGTTTTACAAAGGATAATTTTAGCGAATATGCTGATATTTTCAAAGATGAGCTTGGTAAGCTCCAGTCACATATTCTATTAAGTTAAACCTTGAAGTAAGCCCAGTTGTCAGACCAGTATGGATGATTCCAGTAGCAATGCAGAGTAAAGTAAAAGCAGACCTAGACAAAATGGTGAATTTAGTTGTCCTTACTCCAGTAGAAGAACTGACTGAATGGGTATCCGTCATGGTGATAGCTTATAAGAAAAGCTCAGATGATATTTGAACATGTATTGATCCACGAGACCTATGCAAAGGACTTAAGCATTCTCATAATCCAATGCATACAGTAGAAGATATAGCCACCTTCGTGCCAAATTCTACTGTTTTTTCAGTCTTAGATGCAGAAAGCTCCTTTTGACAAATTGCGCTGGATCCCAAATCTTCATTGTTAACCATATTCAGTGCACCATTTGGTAGATATAGATTTTTAAGAATGCCATTTAGAATTAATTCTGCCAGGGAGGTATTTCATATGGCATGGGACAATTTTTATCTGGTTATCCATGTGCTATATTATAGTAGATGATATCATTGTTGGGACCAGTGGTGAAGATGGACATTATAGAAATCTCAGGAAAGTTCTAGACCATGAATGTGAAGTAAATCTCAAACTGAATTCTCAGAAATGTAAATTCAAACTGGAAGAAATAACTTATATGGAACATTTGTTTACAAGTTCTGGCTTACAATCACATCCATCTAAGCAAAAGACAATTGTTGAAATGGCAGTTCAGAGAACGTCACATCTTTACAATGTTTTCTGGATATGGTTAGCTATTTAGGAAGGTTCATCCCTGACTTGAGGGAGCTTTTTGCACCATTATGTGAGTTGACACTCAAAAATGTAAACTGGTGACATTAAAAATGAACCCTAAATAATGTGTAACATTATACTTTATTAATTGAATATTATACATTTTTGTTACTAATTTCATATACTTTATTAATTTTTCCCTCCTTTGATCAGGTCAGTTGTACACAGTGTATATAAAGGTTTATGATACTTGTTTATTGATGATTGTATTGTTAAACATTATATTATTTGAAAAATAAAAAAATATATTTGAAAAAAAATGTAAACCGGTGCTGGTTGGAACAACACCAAAGAGCATTTCATATTCTAAAGTAGAAAATTGCCAGTCCACCCTCAATGAGATATTATGATGTTCAGAAGCCTGTAACTCTTTCTTGTGATGGTTCAAGGTACGGCCTTGTTGCAGCATGTCTTCAAGAAGACATACCTGTTGCTTATGAGTCAAGAACCTTAACTCAAACAGAGGTGCATTATGCACAAATAGAAAAAGAACTTTTGGCAGTAGTGTTTGCATTTTTGAAGTTCAGTGATTATATTTATGACAGACCTAACCAAATAGAGACTGATCACCAACCGCTAGTGACAATTTTGAAAAGGCCAGTACATACAACCCCAGCTCTATTGCAATGCATGATGCTAAAATTGCAAAAGTACAATTTCAATATTGTTAACAAAAAAGTTAAACACTTGTACCTTGCTGATGCTTTGTCACACACACACCCAGACAAACGACAGAACAGTATAAGAATGAAACAGCAGACTTTGAAGTCATGGAAATCAGAAATATTTTATCATCATGGCTTGATGAACTAAGAAATCACATAGCTTCAGACCCAATTCTCCAGAAGCTGAAAAATATTTCAGTCAAGGATGGCCAACACCACAAACCAGTTTACCACTTCACATTCAGCAGTATTATCCTTACAGAGATCTGTTTACCACTTCACATTCAGCAGTATTATCCTTACAGCGATCCATTTACCACTTCACATTCAGCAGTATTATCCTTACAGAGATCAGTTTACCACTTCACAGTCAACAGTATTATCCTTACAGAGATCAGTTTACCACTTCACATTCAGCAGTATTATCCTTACAGAGATCAGTTTACCACTTCACATTCAGCAGTATTATCCTTACCAAGATCAGTTTACCACTTCACATTCAGCAGTATCATCCTTACAGAGATGAGCTAATGATGGAAGATGGAATCATTATGAAAGGTCCAAAACTGGTAATTCCTAAATCATTACAACAGGAATATATCAAAAGTTGCATCGTGGTCACCCAGCTACTGACTCAACCAAAAGAAGAACAAGAGGTATTGTATTTTGACCTTTTATTTCCAAAGATATAGAGAAGGAAACTCTAGCATGTTTAATTTACAACAGCACCAAACCGCATCAACAAAAAGAACCACTTCAGCTACACCAAATTCTTAAATTACCATGGTCAACGGTTGCTGTAGATATTTTCAAATGGAATGGTCAACATTACTTGGTGTTAGTAGATTCTACTTCAAATTGCTTTGAAATTTATCTACTTTCTAACTTGACATCTAGCACAGTCATTAAAAAATTAAAGAGACATTTTTCTGTCTATGGTAGTCTGCACAAAGTCATGTCTGACAATAGTGCACAGTTTACTAGTCAGCAGTTCAAGAAAATTGCTGAGTCTTGGGACTTTGTTCATATCCTGAGTATCCACAAGCCAATGGCTTAGCTGAACTAGGAGTTCAGAGTTCAGAGTGCAAAGCACTTGTTAGAGAATCCAAAAGTAATGGTACCAATGTTTTCCTTAACTTAATCTCAGAAACATTCCTTGAAACAATTTACTTGATTTGCCTGCTCAAAAGATTGATGTCCAGACAGATACAAACAACTCTTCCAATAAGTAAACAACTGTTAGTACCAAATCCAAGGAACAATAGTGTGGTCAAAGCTCAACTTTTGAGAAAATGTTAAAAGGAGAAGTTGTGAGAATGCAAACATCCAAAGGTTATAATCATGTAGGAATCATGAAGGACATTTGTGAGGAATTGAGATCTTACATCATGCATGTGTTACATGTCTTGGAAGCAATGCCACAGCAGATTGTCTGTGCCAGTAATTCTAATTTCCAGAGTGACTCATCAACTGTTTGAATTCAAAAGGACAGTATGCTTTCTACAAACAACTCTGATGTAAACCCAGATGTTCCAGTATTGAAAGAATCCCATAGACTCTCCCTGTTGCTAAACCCAGTCAGAATTTCTGTGTAACTAGATCGGGTAGAATTTGCAAACCCAATCCTAAATGCACAGTGACTTGGACTTGAAATCAGTTGTTTTGTTGAAATGTTGAAATAATGTCTAGCTCTTAAATATGCTTTTGTTCTTGTATTTTGCAATGTCAAACAAAGCTAAAGAGGGAGGATATAGATCAGTGTGTATATTGTACCTAGTCAGACAGTGTAGCTAGACAGCATGTATTTATAAGTTACTGAGCACGTGCGAGATCAGTGCCAATTTTTATACTCAATCAGTGTGAATGTAAGCTTGAATGGAGATGCACGTGAGTGTGTTAGCATAACAAGTCAGTCATTAAACACATGACGTACAAAGTATATGTACAAGTTACAGCTCCTGATGTGTGTATGTATAACCAAATCTATATATCAATATATGCAAAACCAAATCTACTCGAGCTACATGCTCTAGGGATATAAACCTCAACACAACAATGAATAGAACATGCTGGAGGGATAGATTCCCTTCACAGAGACTTCCCTTACTATGGAACAGGGTCCCGATCTACATAAGACAGAGCCCCTCACTATCACTCTTCAAGAGGAACCTTGATGAGTGGATGGGTAACAGAAAGTTCACACTGGGGATCACACCAATAGCACTACTAGATAGGGGCCAAGGGTACTAGCTGCTAGTACAAGGGTCTAGGGAACTACTAAAGGGGCGGTGAATACCACACAACGTGGCTGGGCTAATATATGCCTTCGGGCAGATAGCCCAGTACCAACGTATGAACCTATGAACCTATGAATACATACCCAGCCTCAGTGTCTCATTTGAATACAGGAGACATGCAACAGCATACAAAGTAAGAGGTACATCTACCTGTCCTACTATAACAAACACAATGTGCAGGCATCCATCAGAGTTCCGTGCTGGGGTGCTTGTTCTTTTCTCTAGTCACAAAGCATCCACGTGCTGGGGTCCTTGTTCTTTTCTCTAGTGACAAAGCATACATTGAAGTTCCATGCAGGGGTCCTTGTTCTTTTCTCTAGTCACAAAGCATCCATCAGAGTTCCATGCTGGGGTCCTTGTTCTTTGCTATAGTCACAAAGCATCCATAAGTGTTCTGTGCTGGGGTCCTTGTTCTTTTCTCTAGTCACAAAGCATCCATCGGAGTTCCATGCTGGGGTCCTTGTTCTTTTCTCTAGTGACAAAGCATCCATCGGAGTTCCGTGATGGGGTCCTTGTTCTTTGCTATAGTCACAAAGCATCCATAAGTGTTCTGTGCTGGGGTCCTTGTTCTTTTCTCTAGTCACAAAGCATCCATCGGAGTTCCATGCTGGGGTCCTTGTTCTTTTCTCTAGTGACAAAGCATCCATCAGAGTTCCGTGCTGGGGTGCTTGTTCTTTTCTCTAGTCACAAAGCATCCACGTGCTGGGGTCCTTGTTCTTTTCTCTAGTGACAAAGCATCCATTGAAGTTCCATGCAGGGGTCCTTGTTCTTTTCTCTAGTCACAAAGCATCCATCGGAGTTCCGTGATGGGGTCCTTGTTCTTTTCTCTAGTCACAAAGCATCCATCAGAGTTCCATGCTGGGGTCCTTGTTCTTTGCTATAGTCACAAAGCATCCATAAGTGTTCTGTGCTGGGGTCCTTGTTCTTTTCTCTAGTCACAAAGCATCCATCAGAGTTCCATGCTGGGGTCCTTGTTCTTTTCTCTAGTCACAAAGCATCCATCGGAGTTCCGTGCTGGATTCCTTGTTCTTTTCTCTAGTCACAAAGCATCCATCGGAGTTCTGTGGTGTGGTCCTTGTTCCTTTCTCTAGTCACAAAGCATCCATCGGAGTTCTGTGCTGGGGTCCTTGTTCTTTTCTCTAGTCACAAAGCATCCATCGGAGTTCCGTGATGGGGTCCTTGTTCCTTTCTCTAGTCACAAAGCATCCATCGGAGTTCTGTGCTGGGGTCCTTGTTCTTTTCTCTAGTCACAAAGCATCCATCGGAGTTCCGTGATGGGGTCCTTGTTCCTTTCTCTAGTCACAAAGCATCCATCGGAGTTCTGTGCTGGGGTCCTTGTTCTTTTCTCTAGTCACAAAGCATCCATCGGAGTTCCGTGCTGGGATCCTTGTTCTTTTCTCTAGTCACAAAGCATCCATCAGAGTTCCATGCTGGGGTCCTTGTTCTTTTCTCTAGTCACAAAGCATCCATCAGAGTTCCGTGCTGGGATCCTTGTTCTTTTCTCTAGTCACAAAGCATCCATCAGAGTTCCATGCTGGGGTCCTTGTTTCTTTCTCTAGTCACAAAGCATCCATCGGAGTTCTGTGCTGGGGTCCTTGTTCTTTTCTCTAGTCACAAAGCATCCATCGGAGTTCTGTGCTGGGGTCCTTGTTCCTTTCTCTAGTCACAAAGCATCCATCGGAGTTCTGTGCTGGGGTCCTTGTTCTTTTCTCTAGTCACAAAGCATCCATCAGAGTTCCGTGCTGGGGTCCTTGTTCTTTTCTCTAGTCACAAAGCATCCATCAGAGTTCCATGCTGGGGTCCTTGTTTCTTTCTCTAGTCACAAAGCATCCATCAGAGTTCCGTGCTGGGGTCCTTGTTCTTTTCTCTAGTCACAAAGCATCCACTGGAGTTCCATGCTGGGATGCTTGCTCTTTTCTCTAGTCACAAAGTATCCATTGGAGTTCCGTGCTGAGGTCCTTGTTCTTTTCTCTAGTCACAAATAACATACATTCAGTAATCCCAATGATTACATTACACTGTATGTTGACAGCATTCTGCTTCATATATCACTCCCTTTCTTGAGTGCTATAGAAAAGCAGCTGCAGACAGCTCTGTGGCTTTTTTTTTTTTTTTTTTTAGCAAACACTCATGCTAAACTTAGCAAAAAATGGCACAAATTAGAAGGTCAAAGTCAATAACCCTTTACACATAGCAGACTCTAGCAATAACAAAGTAAATTAAATATAACTATATATAAGTACGTAGGCCTACCACTGGTCTAAATTATAGTTTTTACTTTGCTAACAGAATATATAACAGAAAAAGATCTCCAGCTAATTTAAAGCTTGTTATAGGTTCATAGAATGTGACTAGGCTAACAGCCCTAGCCATATTTATTCTGAGTTGCCCTAATTGTCAGTGGTTAGGTTAGAGAAGTTTGCTGAGCAAAGGTCTATGGTAGTTAATACCGACTTCCTCTGTCCAGGAGGGACATGGGCATCACCCCAGGAGTGAATTTGTGGTCACCCATCCATTGATCTAGATTGTATTAAAAGAGGGTAAGGGATGGACTCTGTTTCACATGAATTGGAAGCTTGCTCCAGAGAAGTGGCAGTCTCTGGGAGATGTATATATCTCCAGCATGACCTGTTCATGTTAGTGAGTGTTCCTCCTGCAGCTGATTTATGAATGTGTAGCATTTCCATCAGGGGCATGTCAGGGGCTGACCTATAAGCCAGGCACAGGTCAACCCTTAGCAACCTGTTGGAGACAGAATACAGTGATAGGTCTTTTACTCGTTCCATGTAAGACTTGTTTTCTGTCCCGCTGTAATTTCTTGGTGAGAAACCTCTGTGGTGTCGCCAATTGTCGCAGGTATCTGGTGAGGTACATACAAAAAGGAGCATTGTCCTCAATTATTGGTCTGATGAGGGCTGAGTATAATGGAATTATAACATCCTTAGATTTAGATGTGATGCCTTTACTTATAAGATGTGCCACATAGAAGGATGCCCTTACTACTGTGGATAAGTGGTGGTCAAAGTTCAGATTGCTATCAACCTGTGTACCCAGATCACATACTACTGGGTCTAGACTTAGGGGGTGCTGTTTATGATGTAATTATCAGGAATGTCAGCTTTCCCAAAAGGAATAATAATGCATTTTTTGCATTTAGCTTTAATCCGTGGCTTTGGCACCAATCATTTGTCTGTGTTAACCCTGGCTGCAGTATATTAACATTACTGGGGGATGAAATGATTGCTCCCAATTTGCAATCATCAGCGAACTTGGTCAGCCACAGGATGTCCATATTTGCCTGGACCTCTGAGGACTAAATTCCAAACAGTAAGGGGCTCAGCACAGAACCCAGTGGTATACTACTGGTGACTGGTCTTTTGCTAGAGGGGAATTTACCCACTTTGACAATATGTGTCCTGTTGGTGAGTGAGTTAGTTACCCATCTCGTAAGGTAGAGGTCAACTCCCAACTAGGAGAGTTTCTCTATAATACCTGAGTGAGAGATTGTATCAAATGCCTTGGTTACATCAAGATAGGTGGTATGCACTGTCTTTTCCTTGTTCAAAACCTTGGTGACATGTTTAATAGGCATGATCTACCTTTAACGAATCTGAACTGGGTTGGTATCAGAATTTGGAGATTACCTATGTCCTTATTAATAAGCCCCATAATGATTCTTTCCATGGCCTTGCCGATGAGGCAAGGCAAACTTATGAGCCTATAATTACCAGAGTCAGTTGATGGTCCCACTTTGTGCAGTTACTGTTACAGTCTTCCATTCTGCCCGAACATAGACAGTTCTCAGGCTGTGGTTAAGCAATGATCCAAGTGGGCCTGCTAGGTTATGTTTTAAGTTGTTTAAAAGGAAGCCTAGGATGTTGTCTTGTCCCACTTATACTATGTTTTTGACTTTGGAGAGTGCCAAGATGACCTGCTCTCTTGAGAAAATAGGCTGAGAAAAGGTGGCAGGTATACTTTGGGGAGGGTGACTGGAAGGGATGGGGGTGGTTTGCTCAAAATCAATCAGCTGGCAGGTTGGCTATTACCTCCGGTTGAATACAGGTGGTGCCATCCCCAACCAGTTCATTGCATTGCTGGGTTTGCTCTTTTAGATTTCAGACATAGTTAAAGAATGCCATGTACTTATCCTTAGCTTGAGAGGCTATTTTTGCTTTGTAATTAGCTTTGGAGGACTTGACAAAATCTCTAATTTGTTTGTTTAAAGAGAGGGATTTCTTCTCTTGCTGAGCCAGTTCCCTTTCGTTCTTGGACATTAGTTTGTTTCTCTTTTTGTATAGCCTGTTTACACTAGGAGTCCGCCAGGGTGGCTTGTTTTTTCGGCAAGACCTGATTTTAATCTTGTCAGGTAAAGCTGATTTTATACAACAACTTAAGTGGTTATACAGGGCATTGATGTACTCTTTTGGTCTGGAGTCTGTGTTATCTGCATTCAAGGGGGATTTGAAACTTCTTATACCATCACTTAGTAGGAGGTAAATTGTCTTAGAAAACTTCTTAAGCATTTTTGAGCTTATGGGGTATCTGGTCTTATAATTACATTGAACAAGAGTGATTTATGGTCCAATCTTACCAGGGAGCCATCACATGGGGAGTGCAATGCTTTCCCATGTTAGTGAGTACTGTGTCCAGTACATTTGAGCCTCTTGTGAGTAGGCTGACTAGCTGTTCCAGAGCATTTGCATAAACAAAGTCCAAGAACCTCTGAGCCTGCATATTTGTGGGCATATATGTTCCCCAGTTGAAGGTAGGATGCTTATATTCACCCAGGAGTGAGGTGTTGGGCTGTATGGCAAGTGATGCCAGTAAGTCTAGGTATGCGGTATGCTTTTGGTGGGGACCTATAGCTAGATATGGTGTAGTAGGGTGCTTTGCCTATACTTAATTGGACATGGAGTAGCTCATGAGAGTCATACTGTCTAGAGGTGTACGTATCCACAATGAGGATGGATACACCTCCTCCTCTGATTCTTTCATGCTCAGTTTGTGGTCTGAATGTATGGAAGGCATTGCAGCCCTGCATGCCTGTGGTGCTTTCTGCACAGTTACATCTCAGTGACTGCACAGATGTCAGCATCTTTCTAAGGAGGGCTTCCAACAAGTGCAGTTTTCTGTTTAGACTGCTAGCATTAAGGAGCAGTACCTTGAGTTTATCTAGGAGGATTTTGTTATGTAACTCCTAGCATTAAGCAGCAGTACCTTGAGTTTATCTAGGAGGATTTTGTTATGTAACTCCTAGCATTAAGCAGCAGTACCTTGAGTTTATCTAGGAGGATTTTGTTATGTAACTCCTAGCATTAAGCAGCAGTACCTTGAGTTTATCTAGGAGGATTTTGTTATGTAACTCCTAGCATTAAGCAGCAGTACCTTGAGTTTATCTAGGAGGATTTTGTTATGTAACTCCTAGCATTAAGCAGCAGTACCTTGAGTTTATCTAGGAGGATTTTGTTATGTAACTCCTAGCATTAAGCAGCAGTACCTTGAGTTTATCTAGGAGGATTTTGTTATGTAACTCCTAGCATTAAGCAGCAGTACCTTGAGTTTATCTAGGAGGATTTTGTTATGTAACTCCTAGCATTAAGCAGCAGTACCTTGAGTTTATCTAGGAGGATTTTGTTATGTAACTCCTAGCATTAAGCAGCAGTACCTTGAGTTTATCTAGGAGGATTTTGTTATGTAACTCCTAGCATTAAGCAGCAGTACCTTGAGTTTATCTAGGAGGATTTTGTTATGTAACTCCTAGCATTAAGCAGCAGTACCTTGAGTTTATCTAGGAGGATTTTGTTATGTAACTCCTAGCATTAAGCAGCAGTACCTTGAGTTTATCTAGGAGGATTTTGTTATGTAACTCCTAGCATTAAGCAGCAGTACCTTGAGTTTATCTAGGAGGATTTTGTTATGTAACTCCTAGCATTAAGCAGCAGTACCTTGAGTTTATCTAGGAGGATTTTGTTATGTAACTCCTAGCATTAAGCAGCAGTACCTTGAGTTTATCTAGGAGGATTTTGTTATGTAACTCCTAGCATTAAGCAGCAGTACCTTGAGTTTATCTAGGAGGATTTTGTTATGTAACTCCTAGCATTAAGCAGCAGTACCTTGAGTTTATCTAGGAGGATTTTGTTATGTAACTCCTAGCATTAAGCAGCAGTACCTTGAGTTTATCTAGGAGGATTTTGTTATGTAACTCCTAGCATTAAGCAGCAGTACCTTGAGTTTATCTAGGAGGATTTTGTTATGTAACTCCTAGCATTAAGCAGCAGTACCTTGAGTTTATCTAGGAGGATTTTGTTATGTAACTCCTAGCATTAAGCAGCAGTACCTTGAGTTTATCTAGGAGGATTTTGTTATGTAACTCCTAGCATTAAGCAGCAGTACCTTGAGTTTATCTAGGAGGATTTTGTTATGTAACTCCTAGCATTAAGCAGCAGTACCTTGAGTTTATCTAGGAGGATTTTGTTATGTAACTCCTAGCATTAAGCAGCAGTACCTTGAGTTTATCTAGGAGGATTTTGTTATGTAACTCCTAGCATTAAGCAGCAGTACCTTGAGTTTATCTAGGAGGATTTTGTTATGTAACTCCTAGCATTAAGCAGCAGTACCTTGAGTTTATCTAGGAGGATTTTGTTATGTAACTCCTAGCATTAAGCAGCAGTACCTTGAGTTTATCTAGGAGGATTTTGTTATGTAACTCCTAGCATTAAGCAGCAGTACCTTGAGTTTATCTAGGAGGATTTTGTTATGTAACTCCTAGCATTAAGCAGCAGTACCTTGAGTTTATCTAGGAGGATTTTGTTATGTAACTCCTAGCATTAAGCAGCAGTACCTTGAGTTTATCTAGGAGGATTTTGTTATGTAACTCCTAGCATTAAGCAGCAGTACCTTGAGTTTATCTAGGAGGATTTTGTTATGTAACTCCTAGCATTAAGCAGCAGTACCTTGAGTTTATCTAGGAGGATTTTGTTATGTAACTCCTAGCATTAAGCAGCAGTACCTTGAGTTTATCTAGGAGGATTTTGTTATGTAACTCCTAGCATTAAGCAGCAGTACCTTGAGTTTATCTAGGAGGATTTTGTTATGTAACTCCTAGCATTAAGCAGCAGTACCTTGAGTTTATCTAGGAGGATTTTGTTATGTAACTCCTAGCATTAAGCAGCAGTACCTTGAGTTTATCTAGGAGGATTTTGTTATGTAACTCCTAGCATTAAGCAGCAGTACCTTGAGTTTATCTAGGAGGATTTTGTTATGTAACTCCTAGCATTAAGCAGCAGTACCTTGAGTTTATCTAGGAGGATTTTGTTATGTAACTCCTAGCATTAAGCAGCAGTACCTTGAGTTTATCTAGGAGGATTTTGTTATGTAACTCCTAGCATTAAGCAGCAGTACCTTGAGTTTATCTAGGAGGATTTTGTTATGTAACTCCTAGCATTAAGCAGCAGTACCTTGAGTTTATCTAGGAGGATTTTGTTATGTAACTCCTAGCATTAAGCAGCAGTACCTTGAGTTTATCTAGGAGGATTTTGTTATGTAACTCCTAGCATTAAGCAGCAGTACCTTGAGTTTATCTAGGAGGATTTTGTTATGTAACTCCTAGCATTAAGCAGCAGTACCTTGAGTTTATCTAGGAGGATTTTGTTATGTAACTCCTAGCATTAAGCAGCAGTACCTTGAGTTTATCTAGGAGGATTTTGTTATGTAACTCCTAGCATTAAGCAGCAGTACCTTGAGTTTATCTAGGAGGATTTTGTTATGTAACTCCTAGCATTAAGCAGCAGTACCTTGAGTTTATCTAGGAGGATTTTGTTATGTAACTCCTAGCATTAAGCAGCAGTACCTTGAGTTTATCTAGGAGGATTTTGTTATGTAACTCCTAGCATTAAGCAGCAGTACCTTGAGTTTATCTAGGAGGATTTTGTTATGTAACTCCTAGCATTAAGCAGCAGTACCTTGAGTTTATCTAGGAGGATTTTGTTATGTAACTCCTAGCATTAAGCAGCAGTACCTTGAGTTTATCTAGGAGGATTTTGTTATGTAACTCCTAGCATTAAGCAGCAGTACCTTGAGTTTATCTAGGAGGATTTTGTTATGTAACTCCTAGCATTAAGCAGCAGTACCTTGAGTTTATCTAGGAGGATTTTGTTATGTAACTCCTAGCATTAAGCAGCAGTACCTTGAGTTTATCTAGGAGGATTTTGTTATGTAACTCCTAGCATTAAGCAGCAGTACCTTGAGTTTATCTAGGAGGATTTTGTTATGTAACTCCTAGCATTAAGCAGCAGTACCTTGAGTTTATCTAGGAGGATTTTGTTATGTAACTCCTAGCATTAAGCAGCAGTACCTTGAGTTTATCTAGGAGGATTTTGTTATGTAACTCCTAGCATTAAGCAGCAGTACCTTGAGTTTATCTAGGAGGATTTTGTTATGTAACTCCTAGCATTAAGCAGCAGTACCTTGAGTTTATCTAGGAGGATTTTGTTATGTAACTCCTAGCATTAAGCAGCAGTACCTTGAGTTTATCTAGGAGGATTTTGTTATGTAACTCCTAGCATTAAGCAGCAGTACCTTGAGTTTATCTAGGAGGATTTTGTTATGTAACTCCTAGCATTAAGCAGCAGTACCTTGAGTTTATCTAGGAGGATTTTGTTATGTAACTCCTAGCATTAAGCAGCAGTACCTTGAGTTTATCTAGGAGGATTTTGTTATGTAACTCCTAGCATTAAGCAGCAGTACCTTGAGTTTATCTAGGAGGATTTTGTTATGTAACTCCTAGCATTAAGCAGCAGTACCTTGAGTTTATCTAGGAGGATTTTGTTATGTAACTCCTAGCATTAAGCAGCAGTACCTTGAGTTTATCTAGGAGGATTTTGTTATGTAACTCCTAGCATTAAGCAGCAGTACCTTGAGTTTATCTAGGAGGATTTTGTTATGTAACTCCTAGCATTAAGCAGCAGTACCTTGAGTTTATCTAGGAGGATTTTGTTATGTAACTCCTAGCATTAAGCAGCAGTACCTTGAGTTTATCTAGGAGGATTTTGTTATGTAACTCCTAGCATTAAGCAGCAGTACCTTGAGTTTATCTAGGAGGATTTTGTTATGTAACTCCTAGCATTAAGCAGCAGTACCTTGAGTTTATCTAGGAGGATTTTGTTATGTAACTCCTAGCATTAAGCAGCAGTACCTTGAGTTTATCTAGGAGGATTTTGTTATGTAACTCCTAGCATTAAGCAGCAGTACCTTGAGTTTATCTAGGAGGATTTTGTTATGTAACTCCTAGCATTAAGCAGCAGTACCTTGAGTTTATCTAGGAGGATTTTGTTATGTAACTCCTAGCATTAAGCAGCAGTACCTTGAGTTTATCTAGGAGGATTTTGTTATGTAACTCCTAGCATTAAGCAGCAGTACCTTGAGTTTATCTAGGAGGATTTTGTTATGTAACTCCTAGCATTAAGCAGCAGTACCTTGAGTTTATCTAGGAGGATTTTGTTATGTAACTCCTAGCATTAAGCAGCAGTACCTTGAGTTTATCTAGGAGGATTTTGTTATGTAACTCCTAGCATTAAGCAGCAGTACCTTGAGTTTATCTAGGAGGATTTTGTTATGTAACTCCTAGCATTAAGCAGCAGTACCTTGAGTTTATCTAGGAGGATTTTGTTATGTAACTCCTAGCATTAAGCAGCAGTACCTTGAGTTTATCTAGGAGGATTTTGTTATGTAACTCCTAGCATTAAGCAGCAGTACCTTGAGTTTATCTAGGAGGATTTTGTTATGTAACTCCTAGCATTAAGCAGCAGTACCTTGAGTTTATCTAGGAGGATTTTGTTATGTAACTCCTAGCATTAAGCAGCAGTACCTTGAGTTTATCTAGGAGGATTTTGTTATGTAACTCCTAGCATTAAGCAGCAGTACCTTGAGTTTATCTAGGAGGATTTTGTTATGTAACTCCTAGCATTAAGCAGCAGTACCTTGAGTTTATCTAGGAGGATTTTGTTATGTAACTCCTAGCATTAAGCAGCAGTACCTTGAGTTTATCTAGGAGGATTTTGTTATGTAACTCCTAGCATTAAGCAGCAGTACCTTGAGTTTATCTAGGAGGATTTTGTTATGTAACTCCTAGCATTAAGCAGCAGTACCTTGAGTTTATCTAGGAGGATTTTGTTATGTAACTCCTAGCATTAAGCAGCAGTACCTTGAGTTTATCTAGGAGGATTTTGTTATGTAACTCCTAGCATTAAGCAGCAGTACCTTGAGTTTATCTAGGAGGATTTTGTTATGTAACTCCTAGCATTAAGCAGCAGTACCTTGAGTTTATCTAGGAGGATTTTGTTATGTAACTCCTAGCATTAAGCAGCAGTACCTTGAGTTTATCTAGGAGGATTTTGTTATGTAACTCCTAGCATTAAGCAGCAGTACCTTGAGTTTATCTAGGAGGATTTTGTTATGTAACTCCTAGCATTAAGCAGCAGTACCTTGAGTTTATCTAGGAGGATTTTGTTATGTAACTCCTAGCATTAAGCAGCAGTACCTTGAGTTTATCTAGGAGGATTTTGTTATGTAACTCCTAGCATTAAGCAGCAGTACCTTGAGTTTATCTAGGAGGATTTTGTTATGTAACTCCTAGCATTAAGCAGCAGTACCTTGAGTTTATCTAGGAGGATTTTGTTATGTAACTCCTAGCATTAAGCAGCAGTACCTTGAGTTTATCTAGGAGGATTTTGTTATGTAACTCCTAGCATTAAGCAGCAGTACCTTGAGTTTATCTAGGAGGATTTTGTTATGTAACTCCTAGCATTAAGCAGCAGTACCTTGAGTTTATCTAGGAGGATTTTGTTATGTAACTCCTAGCATTAAGCAGCAGTACCTTGAGTTTATCTAGGAGGATTTTGTTATGTAACTCCTAGCATTAAGCAGCAGTACCTTGAGTTTATCTAGGAGGATTTTGTTATGTAACTCCTAGCATTAAGCAGCAGTACCTTGAGTTTATCTAGGAGGATTTTGTTATGTAACTCCTAGCATTAAGCAGCAGTACCTTGAGTTTATCTAGGAGGATTTTGTTATGTAACTCCTAGCATTAAGCAGCAGTACCTTGAGTTTATCTAGGAGGATTTTGTTATGTAACTCCTAGCATTAAGCAGCAGTACCTTGAGTTTATCTAGGAGGATTTTGTTATGTAACTCCTAGCATTAAGCAGCAGTACCTTGAGTTTATCTAGGAGGATTTTGTTATGTAACTCCTAGCATTAAGCAGCAGTACCTTGAGTTTATCTAGGAGGATTTTGTTATGTAACTCCTAGCATTAAGCAGCAGTACCTTGAGTTTATCTAGGAGGATTTTGTTATGTAACTCCTAGCATTAAGCAGCAGTACCTTGAGTTTATCTAGGAGGATTTTGTTATGTAACTCCTAGCATTAAGCAGCAGTACCTTGAGTTTATCTAGGAGGATTTTGTTATGTAACTCCTAGCATTAAGCAGCAGTACCTTGAGTTTATCTAGGAGGATTTTGTTATGTAACTCCTAGCATTAAGCAGCAGTACCTTGAGTTTATCTAGGAGGATTTTGTTATGTAACTCCTAGCATTAAGCAGCAGTACCTTGAGTTTATCTAGGAGGATTTTGTTATGTAACTCCTAGCATTAAGCAGCAGTACCTTGAGTTTATCTAGGAGGATTTTGTTATGTAACTCCTAGCATTAAGCAGCAGTACCTTGAGTTTATCTAGGAGGATTTTGTTATGTAACTCCTAGCATTAAGCAGCAGTACCTTGAGTTTATCTAGGAGGATTTTGTTATGTAACTCCTAGCATTAAGCAGCAGTACCTTGAGTTTATCTAGGAGGATTTTGTTATGTAACTCCTAGCATTAAGCAGCAGTACCTTGAGTTTATCTAGGAGGATTTTGTTATGTAACTCCTAGCATTAAGCAGCAGTACCTTGAGTTTATCTAGGAGGATTTTGTTATGTAACTCCTAGCATTAAGCAGCAGTACCTTGAGTTTATCTAGGAGGATTTTGTTATGTAACTCCTAGCATTAAGCAGCAGTACCTTGAGTTTATCTAGGAGGATTTTGTTATGTAACTCCTAGCATTAAGCAGCAGTACCTTGAGTTTATCTAGGAGGATTTTGTTATGTAACTCCTAGCATTAAGCAGTATCTTGAGTTTATCTAGGAGGATTTTGTTATGTAACTCCTAGCATTAAGCAGCAGTACCTTGAGTTTATCTAGGAGGATTTTGTTATGTAACTCCTAGCATTAAGCAGCAGTACCTTGAGTTTATCTAGGAGGATTTTGTTATGTAACTCCTAGCATTAAGCAGCAGTACCTTGAGTTTATCTAGGAGGATTTTGTTATGTAACTCCTAGCATTAAGCAGCAGTACCTTGAGTTTATCTAGGAGGATTTTGTTATGTAACTCCTAGCATTAAGCAGCAGTACCTTGAGTTTATCTAGGAGGATTTTGTTATGTAACTCCTAGCATTAAGCAGCAGTACCTTGAGTTTATCTAGGAGGATTTTGTTATGTAACTCCTAGCATTAAGCAGCAGTACCTTGAGTTTATCTAGGAGGATTTTGTTATGTAACTCCTAGCATTAAGCAGCAGTACCTTGAGTTTATCTAGGAGGATTTTGTTATGTAACTCCTAGCATTAAGCAGCAGTACCTTGAGTTTATCTAGGAGGATTTTGTTATGTAACTCCTAGCATTAAGCAGCAGTACCTTGAGTTTATCTAGGAGGATTTTGTTATGTAACTCCTAGCATTAAGCAGCAGTACCTTGAGTTTATCTAGGAGGATTTTGTTATGTAACTCCTAGCATTAAGCAGCAGTACCTTGAGTTTATCTAGGAGGATTTTGTTATGTAACTCCTAGCATTAAGCAGCAGTACCTTGAGTTTATCTAGGAGGATTTTGTTATGTAACTCCTAGCATTAAGCAGCAGTACCTTGAGTTTATCTAGGAGGATTTTGTTATGTAACTCCTAGCATTAAGCAGCAGTACCTTGAGTTTATCTAGGAGGATTTTGTTATGTAACTCCTAGCATTAAGCAGCAGTACCTTGAGTTTATCTAGGAGGATTTTGTTATGTAACTCCTAGCATTAAGCAGCAGTACCTTGAGTTTATCTAGGAGGATTTTGTTATGTAACTCCTAGCATTAAGCAGCAGTACCTTGAGTTTATCTAGGAGGATTTTGTTATGTAACTCCTAGCATTAAGCAGCAGTACCTTGAGTTTATCTAGGAGGATTTTGTTATGTAACTCCTAGCATTAAGCAGCAGTACCTTGAGTTTATCTAGGAGGATTTTGTTATGTAACTCCTAGCATTAAGCAGCAGTACCTTGAGTTTATCTAGGAGGATTTTGTTATGTAACTCCTAGCATTAAGCAGCAGTACCTTGAGTTTATCTAGGAGGATTTTGTTATGTAACTCCTAGCATTAAGCAGCAGTACCTTGAGTTTATCTAGGAGGATTTTGTTATGTAACTCCTAGCATTAAGCAGCAGTACCTTGAGTTTATCTAGGAGGATTTTGTTATGTAACTCCTAGCATTAAGCAGCAGTACCTTGAGTTTATCTAGGAGGATTTTGTTATGTAACTCCTAGCATTAAGCAGCAGTACCTTGAGTTTATCTAGGAGGATTTTGTTATGTAACTCCTAGCATTAAGCAGCAGTACCTTGAGTTTATCTAGGAGGATTTTGTTATGTAACTCCTAGCATTAAGCAGCAGTACCTTGAGTTTATCTAGGAGGATTTTGTTATGTAACTCCTAGCATTAAGCAGCAGTACCTTGAGTTTATCTAGGAGGATTTTGTTATGTAACTCCTAGCATTAAGCAGCAGTACCTTGAGTTTATCTAGGAGGATTTTGTTATGTAACTCCTAGCATTAAGCAGCAGTACCTTGAGTTTATCTAGGAGGATTTTGTTATGTAACTCCTAGCATTAAGCAGCAGTACCTTGAGTTTATCTAGGAGGATTTTGTTATGTAACTCCTAGCATTAAGCAGCAGTACCTTGAGTTTATCTAGGAGGATTTTGTTATGTAACTCCTAGCATTAAGCAGCAGTACCTTGAGTTTATCTAGGAGGATTTTGTTATGTAACTCCTAGCATTAAGCAGCAGTACCTTGAGTTTATCTAGGAGGATTTTGTTATGTAACTCCTAGCATTAAGCAGCAGTACCTTGAGTTTATCTAGGAGGATTTTGTTATGTAACTCCTAGCATTAAGCAGCAGTACCTTGAGTTTATCTAGGAGGATTTTGTTATGTAACTCCTAGCATTAAGCAGCAGTACCTTGAGTTTATCTAGGAGGATTTTGTTATGTAACTCCTAGCATTAAGCAGCAGTACCTTGAGTTTATCTAGGAGGATTTTGTTATGTAACTCCTAGCATTAAGCAGCAGTACCTTGAGTTTATCTAGGAGGATTTTGTTATGTAACTCCTAGCATTAAGCAGCAGTACCTTGAGTTTATCTAGGAGGATTTTGTTATGTAACTCCTAGCATTAAGCAGCAGTACCTTGAGTTTATCTAGGAGGATTTTGTTATGTAACTCCTAGCATTAAGCAGCAGTACCTTGAGTTTATCTAGGAGGATTTTGTTATGTAACTCCTAGCATTAAGCAGCAGTACCTTGAGTTTATCTAGGAGGATTTTGTTATGTAACTCCTAGCATTAAGCAGCAGTACCTTGAGTTTATCTAGGAGGATTTTGTTATGTAACTCCTAGCATTAAGCAGCAGTACCTTGAGTTTATCTAGGAGGATTTTGTTATGTAACTCCTAGCATTAAGCAGCAGTACCTTGAGTTTATCTAGGAGGATTTTGTTATGTAACTCCTAGCATTAAGCAGCAGTACCTTGAGTTTATCTAGGAGGATTTTGTTATGTAACTCCTAGCATTAAGCAGCAGTACCTTGAGTTTATCTAGGAGGATTTTGTTATGTAACTCCTAGCATTAAGCAGCAGTACCTTGAGTTTATCTAGGAGGATTTTGTTATGTAACTCCTAGCATTAAGCAGCAGTACCTTGAGTTTATCTAGGAGGATTTTGTTATGTAACTCCTAGCATTAAGCAGCAGTACCTTGAGTTTATCTAGGAGGATTTTGTTATGTAACTCCTAGCATTAAGCAGCAGTACCTTGAGTTTATCTAGGAGGATTTTGTTATGTAACTCCTAGCATTAAGCAGCAGTACCTTGAGTTTATCTAGGAGGATTTTGTTATGTAACTCCTAGCATTAAGCAGCAGTACCTTGAGTTTATCTAGGAGGATTTTGTTATGTAACTCCT
Source organism: Protopterus annectens (assembly GCF_019279795.1). Lineage (NCBI taxonomy): Eukaryota > Metazoa > Chordata > Ceratodontiformes > Protopteridae > Protopterus > Protopterus annectens. Next base: position 779,071,359 of record NC_056749.1, on the reverse strand, counting down.
AGCATTAAGCAGCAGTACCTTGAGTTTATCTAGGAGGATTTTGTTATGTAACTCCTAGCATTAAGCAGCAGTACCTTGAGTTTATCTAGGAGGATTTTGTTATGTAACTCCTAGCATTAAGCAGCAGTACCTTGAGTTTATCTAGGAGGATTTTGTTATGTAACTCCTAGCATTAAGCAGCAGTACCTTGAGTTTATCTAGGAGGATTTTGTTATGTAACTCCTAGCATTAAGCAGCAGTACCTTGAGTTTATCTAGGAGGATTTTGTTATGTAACTCCTAGCATTAAGCAGCAGTACCTTGAGTTTATCTAGGAGGATTTTGTTATGTAACTCCTAGCATTAAGCAGCAGTACCTTGAGTTTATCTAGGAGGATTTTGTTATGTAACTCCTAGCATTAAGCAGCAGTACCTTGAGTTTATCTAGGAGGATTTTGTTATGTAACTCCTAGCATTAAGCAGCAGTACCTTGAGTTTATCTAGGAGGATTTTGTTATGTAACTCCTAGCATTAAGCAGCAGTACCTTGAGTTTATCTAGGAGGATTTTGTTATGTAACTCCTAGCATTAAGCAGCAGTACCTTGAGTTTATCTAGGAGGATTTTGTTATGTAACTCCTAGCATTAAGCAGCAGTACCTTGAGTTTATCTAGGAGGATTTTGTTATGTAACTCCTAGCATTAAGCAGCAGTACCTTGAGTTTATCTAGGAGGATTTTGTTATGTAACTCCTAGCATTAAGCAGCAGTACCTTGAGTTTATCTAGGAGGATTTTGTTATGTAACTCCTAGCATTAAGCAGCAGTACCTTGAGTTTATCTAGGAGGATTTTGTTATGTAACTCCTAGCATTAAGCAGCAGTACCTTGAGTTTATCTAGGAGGATTTTGTTATGTAACTCCTAGCATTAAGCAGCAGTACCTTGAGTTTATCTAGGAGGATTTTGTTATGTAACTCCTAGCATTAAGCAGCAGTACCTTGAGTTTATCTAGGAGGATTTTGTTATGTAACTCCTAGCATTAAGCAGCAGTACCTTGAGTTTATCTAGGAGGATTTTGTTATGTAACTCCTAGCATTAAGCAGCAGTACCTTGAGTTTATCTAGGAGGATTTTGTTATGTAACTCCTAGCATTAAGCAGCAGTACCTTGAGTTTATCTAGGAGGATTTTGTTATGTAACTCCTAGCATTAAGCAGCAGTACCTTGAGTTTATCTAGGAGGATTTTGTTATGTAACTCCTAGCATTAAGCAGCAGTACCTTGAGTTTATCTAGGAGGATTTTGTTATGTAACTCCTAGCATTAAGCAGCAGTACCTTGAGTTTATCTAGGAGGATTTTGTTATGTAACTCCTAGCATTAAGCAGCAGTACCTTGAGTTTATCTAGGAGGATTTTGTTATGTAACTCCTAGCATTAAGCAGCAGTACCTTGAGTTTATCTAGGAGGATTTTGTTATGTAACTCCTAGCATTAAGCAGCAGTACCTTGAGTTTATCTAGGAGGATTTTGTTATGTAACTCCTAGCATTAAGCAGCAGTACCTTGAGTTTATCTAGGAGGATTTTGTTATGTAACTCCTAGCATTAAGCAGCAGTACCTTGAGTTTATCTAGGAGGATTTTGTTATGTAACTCCTAGCATTAAGCAGCAGTACCTTGAGTTTATCTAGGAGGATTTTGTTATGTAACTCCTAGCATTAAGCAGCAGTACCTTGAGTTTATCTAGGAGGATTTTGTTATGTAACTCCTAGCATTAAGCAGCAGTACCTTGAGTTTATCTAGGAGGATTTTGTTATGTAACTCCTAGCATTAAGCAGCAGTACCTTGAGTTTATCTAGGAGGATTTTGTTATGTAACTCCTAGCATTAAGCAGCAGTACCTTGAGTTTATCTAGGAGGATTTTGTTATGTAACTCCTAGCATTAAGCAGCAGTACCTTGAGTTTATCTAGGAGGATTTTGTTATGTAACTCCTAGCATTAAGCAGCAGTACCTTGAGTTTATCTAGGAGGATTTTGTTATGTAACTCCTAGCATTAAGCAGCAGTACCTTGAGTTTATCTAGGAGGATTTTGTTATGTAACTCCTAGCATTAAGCAGCAGTACCTTGAGTTTATCTAGGAGGATTTTGTTATGTAACTCCTAGCATTAAGCAGCAGTACCTTGAGTTTATCTAGGAGGATTTTGTTATGTAACTCCTAGCATTAAGCAGCAGTACCTTGAGTTTATCTAGGAGGATTTTGTTATGTAACTCCTAGCATTAAGCAGCAGTACCTTGAGTTTATCTAGGAGGATTTTGTTATGTAACTCCTAGCATTAAGCAGCAGTACCTTGAGTTTATCTAGGAGGATTTTGTTATGTAACTCCTAGCATTAAGCAGCAGTACCTTGAGTTTATCTAGGAGGATTTTGTTATGTAACTCCTAGCATTAAGCAGCAGTACCTTGAGTTTATCTAGGAGGATTTTGTTATGTAACTCCTAGCATTAAGCAGCAGTACCTTGAGTTTATCTAGGAGGATTTTGTTATGTAACTCCTAGCATTAAGCAGCAGTACCTTGAGTTTATCTAGGAGGATTTTGTTATGTAACTCCTAGCATTAAGCAGCAGTACCTTGAGTTTATCTAGGAGGATTTTGTTATGTAACTCCTAGCATTAAGCAGCAGTACCTTGAGTTTATCTAGGAGGATTTTGTTATGTAACTCCTAGCATTAAGCAGCAGTACCTTGAGTTTATCTAGGAGGATTTTGTTATGTAACTCCTAGCATTAAGCAGCAGTACCTTGAGTTTATCTAGGAGGATTTTGTTATGTAACTCCTAGCATTAAGCAGCAGTACCTTGAGTTTATCTAGGAGGATTTTGTTATGTAACTCCTAGCATTAAGCAGCAGTACCTTGAGTTTATCTAGGAGGATTTTGTTATGTAACTCCTAGCATTAAGCAGCAGTACCTTGAGTTTATCTAGGAGGATTTTGTTATGTAACTCCTAGCATTAAGCAGCAGTACCTTGAGTTTATCTAGGAGGATTTTGTTATGTAACTCCTAGCATTAAGCAGCAGTACCTTGAGTTTATCTAGGAGGATTTTGTTATGTAACTCCTAGCATTAAGCAGCAGTACCTTGAGTTTATCTAGGAGGATTTTGTTATGTAACTCCTAGCATTAAGCAGCAGTACCTTGAGTTTATCTAGGAGGATTTTGTTATGTAACTCCTAGCATTAAGCAGCAGTACCTTGAGTTTATCTAGGAGGATTTTGTTATGTAACTCCTAGCATTAAGCAGCAGTACCTTGAGTTTATCTAGGAGGATTTTGTTATGTAACTCCTAGCATTAAGCAGCAGTACCTTGAGTTTATCTAGGAGGATTTTGTTATGTAACTCCTAGCATTAAGCAGCAGTACCTTGAGTTTATCTAGGAGGATTTTGTTATGTAACTCCTAGCATTAAGCAGCAGTACCTTGAGTTTATCTAGGAGGATTTTGTTATGTAACTCCTAGCATTAAGCAGCAGTACCTTGAGTTTATCTAGGAGGATTTTGTTATGTAACTCCTAGCATTAAGCAGCAGTACCTTGAGTTTATCTAGGAGGATTTTGTTATGTAACTCCTAGCATTAAGCAGCAGTACCTTGAGTTTATCTAGGAGGATTTTGTTATGTAACTCCTAGCATTAAGCAGCAGTACCTTGAGTTTATCTAGGAGGATTTTGTTATGTAACTCCTAGCATTAAGCAGCAGTACCTTGAGTTTATCTAGGAGGATTTTGTTATGTAACTCCTAGCATTAAGCAGCAGTACCTTGAGTTTATCTAGGAGGATTTTGTTATGTAACTCCTAGCATTAAGCAGCAGTACCTTGAGTTTATCTAGGAGGATTTTGTTATGTAACTCCTAGCATTAAGCAGCAGTACCTTGAGTTTATCTAGGAGGATTTTGTTATGTAACTCCTAGCATTAAGCAGCAGTACCTTGAGTTTATCTAGGAGGATTTTGTTATGTAACTCCTAGCATTAAGCAGCAGTACCTTGAGTTTATCTAGGAGGATTTTGTTATGTAACTCCTAGCATTAAGCAGCAGTACCTTGAGTTTATCTAGGAGGATTTTGTTATGTAACTCCTAGCATTAAGCAGCAGTACCTTGAGTTTATCTAGGAGGATTTTGTTATGTAACTCCTAGCATTAAGCAGCAGTACCTTGAGTTTATCTAGGAGGATTTTGTTATGTAACTCCTAGCATTAAGCAGCAGTACCTTGAGTTTATCTAGGAGGATTTTGTTATGTAACTCCTAGCATTAAGCAGCAGTACCTTGAGTTTATCTAGGAGGATTTTGTTATGTAACTCCTAGCATTAAGCAGCAGTACCTTGAGTTTATCTAGGAGGATTTTGTTATGTAACTCCTAGCATTAAGCAGCAGTACCTTGAGTTTATCTAGGAGGATTTTGTTATGTAACTCCTAGCATTAAGCAGCAGTACCTTGAGTTTATCTAGGAGGATTTTGTTATGTAACTCCTAGCATTAAGCAGCAGTACCTTGAGTTTATCTAGGAGGATTTTGTTATGTAACTCCTAGCATTAAGCAGCAGTACCTTGAGTTTATCTAGGAGGATTTTGTTATGTAACTCCTAGCATTAAGCAGCAGTACCTTGAGTTTATCTAGGAGGATTTTGTTATGTAACTCCTAGCATTAAGCAGCAGTACCTTGAGTTTATCTAGGAGGATTTTGTTATGTAACTCCTAGCATTAAGCAGCAGTACCTTGAGTTTATCTAGGAGGATTTTGTTATGTAACTCCTAGCATTAAGCAGCAGTACCTTGAGTTTATCTAGGAGGATTTTGTTATGTAACTCCTAGCATTAAGCAGCAGTACCTTGAGTTTATCTAGGAGGATTTTGTTATGTAACTCCTAGCATTAAGCAGCAGTACCTTGAGTTTATCTAGGAGGATTTTGTTATGTAACTCCTAGCATTAAGCAGCAGTACCTTGAGTTTATCTAGGAGGATTTTGTTATGTAACTCCTAGCATTAAGCAGCAGTACCTTGAGTTTATCTAGGAGGATTTTGTTATGTAACTCCTAGCATTAAGCAGCAGTACCTTGAGTTTATCTAGGAGGATTTTGTTATGTAACTCCTAGCATTAAGCAGCAGTACCTTGAGTTTATCTAGGAGGATTTTGTTATGTAACTCCTAGCATTAAGCAGCAGTACCTTGAGTTTATCTAGGAGGATTTTGTTATGTAACTCCTAGCATTAAGCAGCAGTACCTTGAGTTTATCTAGGAGGATTTTGTTATGTAACTCCTAGCATTAAGCAGCAGTACCTTGAGTTTATCTAGGAGGATTTTGTTATGTAACTCCTAGCATTAAGCAGCAGTACCTTGAGTTTATCTAGGAGGATTTTGTTATGTAACTCCTAGCATTAAGCAGCAGTACCTTGAGTTTATCTAGGAGGATTTTGTTATGTAACTCCTAGCATTAAGCAGCAGTACCTTGAGTTTATCTAGGAGGATTTTGTTATGTAACTCCTAGCATTAAGCAGCAGTACCTTGAGTTTATCTAGGAGGATTTTGTTATGTAACTCCTAGCATTAAGCAGCAGTACCTTGAGTTTATCTAGGAGGATTTTGTTATGTAACTCCTAGCATTAAGCAGCAGTACCTTGAGTTTATCTAGGAGGATTTTGTTATGTAACTCCTAGCATTAAGCAGCAGTACCTTGAGTTTATCTAGGAGGATTTTGTTATGTAACTCCTAGCATTAAGCAGCAGTACCTTGAGTTTATCTAGGAGGATTTTGTTATGTAACTCCTAGCATTAAGCAGCAGTACCTTGAGTTTATCTAGGAGGATTTTGTTATGTAACTCCTAGCATTAAGCAGCAGTACCTTGAGTTTATCTAGGAGGATTTTGTTATGTAACTCCTAGCATTAAGCAGCAGTACCTTGAGTTTATCTAGGAGGATTTTGTTATGTAACTCCTAGCATTAAGCAGCAGTACCTTGAGTTTATCTAGGAGGATTTTGTTATGTAACTCCTAGCATTAAGCAGCAGTACCTTGAGTTTATCTAGGAGGATTTTGTTATGTAACTCCTAGCATTAAGCAGCAGTACCTTGAGTTTATCTAGGAGGATTTTGTTATGTAACTCCTAGCATTAAGCAGCAGTACCTTGAGTTTATCTAGGAGGATTTTGTTATGTAACTCCTAGCATTAAGCAGCAGTACCTTGAGTTTATCTAGGAGGATTTTGTTATGTAACTCCTAGCATTAAGCAGCAGTACCTTGAGTTTATCTAGGAGGATTTTGTTATGTAACTCCTAGCATTAAGCAGCAGTACCTTGAGTTTATCTAGGAGGATTTTGTTATGTAACTCCTAGCATTAAGCAGCAGTACCTTGAGTTTATCTAGGAGGATTTTGTTATGTAACTCCTAGCATTAAGCAGCAGTACCTTGAGTTTATCTAGGAGGATTTTGTTATGTAACTCCTAGCATTAAGCAGCAGTACCTTGAGTTTATCTAGGAGGATTTTGTTATGTAACTCCTAGCATTAAGCAGCAGTACCTTGAGTTTATCTAGGAGGATTTTGTTATGTAACTCCTAGCATTAAGCAGCAGTACCTTGAGTTTATCTAGGAGGATTTTGTTATGTAACTCCTAGCATTAAGCAGCAGTACCTTGAGTTTATCTAGGAGGATTTTGTTATGTAACTCCTAGCATTAAGCAGCAGTACCTTGAGTTTATCTAGGAGGATTTTGTTATGTAACTCCTAGCATTAAGCAGCAGTACCTTGAGTTTATCTAGGAGGATTTTGTTATGTAACTCCTAGCATTAAGCAGCAGTACCTTGAGTTTATCTAGGAGGATTTTGTTATGTAACTCCTAGCATTAAGCAGCAGTACCTTGAGTTTATCTAGGAGGATTTTGTTATGTAACTCCTAGCATTAAGCAGCAGTACCTTGAGTTTATCTAGGAGGATTTTGTTATGTAACTCCTAGCATTAAGCAGCAGTACCTTGAGTTTATCTAGGAGGATTTTGTTATGTAACTCCTAGCATTAAGCAGCAGTACCTTGAGTTTATCTAGGAGGATTTTGTTATGTAACTCCTAGCATTAAGCAGCAGTACCTTGAGTTTATCTAGGAGGATTTTGTTATGTAACTCCTAGCATTAAGCAGCAGTACCTTGAGTTTATCTAGGAGGATTTTGTTATGTAACTCCTAGCATTAAGCAGCAGTACCTTGAGTTTATCTAGGAGGATTTTGTTATGTAACTCCTAGCATTAAGCAGCAGTACCTTGAGTTTATCTAGGAGGATTTTGTTATGTAACTCCTAGCATTAAGCAGCAGTACCTTGAGTTTATCTAGGAGGATTTTGTTATGTAACTCCTAGCATTAAGCAGCAGTACCTTGAGTTTATCTAGGAGGATTTTGTTATGTAACTCCTAGCATTAAGCAGCAGTACCTTGAGTTTATCTAGGAGGATTTTGTTATGTAACTCCTAGCATTAAGCAGCAGTACCTTGAGTTTATCTAGGAGGATTTTGTTATGTAACTCCTAGCATTAAGCAGCAGTACCTTGAGTTTATCTAGGAGGATTTTGTTATGTAACTCCTAGCATTAAGCAGCAGTACCTTGAGTTTATCTAGGAGGATTTTGTTATGTAACTCCTAGCATTAAGCAGCAGTACCTTGAGTTTATCTAGGAGGATTTTGTTATGTAACTCCTAGCATTAAGCAGCAGTACCTTGAGTTTATCTAGGAGGATTTTGTTATGTAACTCCTAGCATTAAGCAGCAGTACCTTGAGTTTATCTAGGAGGATTTTGTTATGTAACTCCTAGCATTAAGCAGCAGTACCTTGAGTTTATCTAGGAGGATTTTGTTATGTAACTCCTAGCATTAAGCAGCAGTACCTTGAGTTTATCTAGGAGGATTTTGTTATGTAACTCCTAGCATTAAGCAGCAGTACCTTGAGTTTATCTAGGAGGATTTTGTTATGTAACTCCTAGCATTAAGCAGCAGTACCTTGAGTTTATCTAGGAGGATTTTGTTATGTAACTCCTAGCATTAAGCAGCAGTACCTTGAGTTTATCTAGGAGGATTTTGTTATGTAACTCCTAGCATTAAGCAGCAGTACCTTGAGTTTATCTAGGAGGATTTTGTTATGTAACTCCTAGCATTAAGCAGCAGTACCTTGAGTTTATCTAGGAGGATTTTGTTATGTAACTCCTAGCATTAAGCAGCAGTACCTTGAGTTTATCTAGGAGGATTTTGTTATGTAACTCCTAGCATTAAGCAGCAGTACCTTGAGTTTATCTAGGAGGATTTTGTTATGTAACTCCTAGCATTAAGCAGCAGTACCTTGAGTTTATCTAGGAGGATTTTGTTATGTAACTCCTAGCATTAAGCAGCAGTACCTTGAGTTTATCTAGGAGGATTTTGTTATGTAACTCCTAGCATTAAGCAGCAGTACCTTGAGTTTATCTAGGAGGATTTTGTTATGTAACTCCTAGCATTAAGCAGCAGTACCTTGAGTTTATCTAGGAGGATTTTGTTATGTAACTCCTAGCATTAAGCAGCAGTACCTTGAGTTTATCTAGGAGGATTTTGTTATGTAACTCCTAGCATTAAGCAGCAGTACCTTGAGTTTATCTAGGAGGATTTTGTTATGTAACTCCTAGCATTAAGCAGCAGTACCTTGAGTTTATCTAGGAGGATTTTGTTATGTAACTCCTAGCATTAAGCAGCAGTACCTTGAGTTTATCTAGGAGGATTTTGTTATGTAACTCCTAGCATTAAGCAGCAGTACCTTGAGTTTATCTAGGAGGATTTTGTTATGTAACTCCTAGCATTAAGCAGCAGTACCTTGAGTTTATCTAGGAGGATTTTGTTATGTAACTCCTAGCATTAAGCAGCAGTACCTTGAGTTTATCTAGGAGGATTTTGTTATGTAACTCCTAGCATTAAGCAGCAGTACCTTGAGTTTATCTAGGAGGATTTTGTTATGTAACTCCTAGCATTAAGCAGCAGTACCTTGAGTTTATCTAGGAGGATTTTGTTATGTAACTCCTAGCATTAAGCAGCAGTACCTTGAGTTTATCTAGGAGGATTTTGTTATGTAACTCCTAGCATTAAGCAGCAGTACCTTGAGTTTATCTAGGAGGATTTTGTTATGTAACTCCTAGCATTAAGCAGCAGTACCTTGAGTTTATCTAGGAGGATTTTGTTATGTAACTCCTAGCATTAAGCAGCAGTACCTTGAGTTTATCTAGGAGGATTTTGTTATGTAACTCCTAGCATTAAGCAGCAGTACCTTGAGTTTATCTAGGAGGATTTTGTTATGTAACTCCTAGCATTAAGCAGCAGTACCTTGAGTTTATCTAGGAGGATTTTGTTATGTAACTCCTAGCATTAAGCAGCAGTACCTTGAGTTTATCTAGGAGGATTTTGTTATGTAACTCCTAGCATTAAGCAGCAGTACCTTGAGTTTATCTAGGAGGATTTTGTTATGTAACTCCTAGCATTAAGCAGCAGTACCTTGAGTTTATCTAGGAGGATTTTGTTATGTAACTCCTAGCATTAAGCAGCAGTACCTTGAGTTTATCTAGGAGGATTTTGTTATGTAACTCCTAGCATTAAGCAGCAGTACCTTGAGTTTATCTAGGAGGATTTTGTTATGTAACTCCTAGCATTAAGCAGCAGTACCTTGAGTTTATCTAGGAGGATTTTGTTATGTAACTCCTAGCATTAAGCAGCAGTACCTTGAGTTTATCTAGGAGGATTTTGTTATGTAACTCCTAGCATTAAGCAGCAGTACCTTGAGTTTATCTAGGAGGATTTTGTTATGTAACTCCTAGCATTAAGCAGCAGTACCTTGAGTTTATCTAGGAGGATTTTGTTATGTAACTCCTAGCATTAAGCAGCAGTACCTTGAGTTTATCTAGGAGGATTTTGTTATGTAACTCCTAGCATTAAGCAGCAGTACCTTGAGTTTATCTAGGAGGATTTTGTTATGTAACTCCTAGCATTAAGCAGCAGTACCTTGAGTTTATCTAGGAGGATTTTGTTATGTAACTCCTAGCATTAAGCAGCAGTACCTTGAGTTTATCTAGGAGGATTTTGTTATGTAACTCCTAGCATTAAGCAGCAGTACCTTGAGTTTATCTAGGAGGATTTTGTTATGTAACTCCTAGCATTAAGCAGCAGTACCTTGAGTTTATCTAGGAGGATTTTGTTATGTAACTCCTAGCATTAAGCAGCAGTACCTTGAGTTTATCTAGGAGGATTTTGTTATGTAACTCCTAGCATTAAGCAGCAGTACCTTGAGTTTATCTAGGAGGATTTTGTTATGTAACTCCTAGCATTAAGCAGCAGTACCTTGAGTTTATCTAGGAGGATTTTGTTATGTAACTCCTAGCATTAAGCAGCAGTACCTTGAGTTTATCTAGGAGGATTTTGTTATGTAACTCCTAGCATTAAGCAGCAGTACCTTGAGTTTATCTAGGAGGATTTTGTTATGTAACTCCTAGCATTAAGCAGCAGTACCTTGAGTTTATCTAGGAGGATTTTGTTATGTAACTCCTAGCATTAAGCAGCAGTACCTTGAGTTTATCTAGGAGGATTTTGTTATGTAACTCCTAGCATTAAGCAGCAGTACCTTGAGTTTATCTAGGAGGATTTTGTTATGTAACTCCTAGCATTAAGCAGCAGTACCTTGAGTTTATCTAGGAGGATTTTGTTATGTAACTCCTAGCATTAAGCAGCAGTACCTTGAGTTTATCTAGGAGGATTTTGTTATGTAACTCCTAGCATTAAGCAGCAGTACCTTGAGTTTATCTAGGAGGATTTTGTTATGTAACTCCTAGCATTAAGCAGCAGTACCTTGAGTTTATCTAGGAGGATTTTGTTATGTAACTCCTAGCATTAAGCAGCAGTACCTTGAGTTTATCTAGGAGGATTTTGTTATGTAACTCCTAGCATTAAGCAGCAGTACCTTGAGTTTATCTAGGAGGATTTTGTTATGTAACTCCTAGCATTAAGCAGCAGTACCTTGAGTTTATCTAGGAGGATTTTGTTATGTAACTCCTAGCATTAAGCAGCAGTACCTTGAGTTTATCTAGGAGGATTTTGTTATGTAACTCCTAGCATTAAGCAGCAGTACCTTGAGTTTATCTAGGAGGATTTTGTTATGTAACTCCTAGCATTAAGCAGCAGTACCTTGAGTTTATCTAGGAGGATTTTGTTATGTAACTCCTAGCATTAAGCAGCAGTACCTTGAGTTTATCTAGGAGGATTTTGTTATGTAACTCCTAGCATTAAGCAGCAGTACCTTGAGTTTATCTAGGAGGATTTTGTTATGTAACTCCTAGCATTAAGCAGCAGTACCTTGAGTTTATCTAGGAGGATTTTGTTATGTAACTCCTAGCATTAAGCAGCAGTACCTTGAGTTTATCTAGGAGGATTTTGTTATGTAACTCCTAGCATTAAGCAGCAGTACCTTGAGTTTATCTAGGAGGATTTTGTTATGTAACTCCTAGCATTAAGCAGCAGTACCTTGAGTTTATCTAGGAGGATTTTGTTATGTAACTCCTAGCATTAAGCAGCAGTACCTTGAGTTTATCTAGGAGGATTTTGTTATGTAACTCCTAGCATTAAGCAGCAGTACCTTGAGTTTATCTAGGAGGATTTTGTTATGTAACTCCTAGCATTAAGCAGCAGTACCTTGAGTTTATCTAGGAGGATTTTGTTATGTAACTCCTAGCATTAAGCAGCAGTACCTTGAGTTTATCTAGGAGGATTTTGTTATGTAACTCCTAGCATTAAGCAGCAGTACCTTGAGTTTATCTAGGAGGATTTTGTTATGTAACTCCTAGCATTAAGCAGCAGTACCTTGAGTTTATCTAGGAGGATTTTGTTATGTAACTCCTAGCATTAAGCAGCAGTACCTTGAGTTTATCTAGGAGGATTTTGTTATGTAACTCCTAGCATTAAGCAGCAGTACCTTGAGTTTATCTAGGAGGATTTTGTTATGTAACTCCTAGCATTAAGCAGCAGTACCTTGAGTTTATCTAGGAGGATTTTGTTATGTAACTCCTAGCATTAAGCAGCAGTACCTTGAGTTTATCTAGGAGGATTTTGTTATGTAACTCCTAGCATTAAGCAGCAGTACCTTGAGTTTATCTAGGAGGATTTTGTTATGTAACTCCTAGCATTAAGCAGCAGTACCTTGAGTTTATCTAGGAGGATTTTGTTATGTAACTCCTAGCATTAAGCAGCAGTACCTTGAGTTTATCTAGGAGGATTTTGTTATGTAACTCCTAGCATTAAGCAGCAGTACCTTGAGTTTATCTAGGAGGATTTTGTTATGTAACTCCTAGCATTAAGCAGCAGTACCTTGAGTTTATCTAGGAGGATTTTGTTATGTAACTCCTAGCATTAAGCAGCAGTACCTTGAGTTTATCTAGGAGGATTTTGTTATGTAACTCCTAGCATTAAGCAGCAGTACCTTGAGTTTATCTAGGAGGATTTTGTTATGTAACTCCTAGCATTAAGCAGCAGTACCTTGAGTTTATCTAGGAGGATTTTGTTATGTAACTCCTAGCATTAAGCAGCAGTACCTTGAGTTTATCTAGGAGGATTTTGTTATGTAACTCCTAGCATTAAGCAGCAGTACCTTGAGTTTATCTAGGAGGATTTTGTTATGTAACTCCTAGCATTAAGCAGCAGTACCTTGAGTTTATCTAGGAGGATTTTGTTATGTAACTCCTAGCATTAAGCAGCAGTACCTTGAGTTTATCTAGGAGGATTTTGTTATGTAACTCCTAGCATTAAGCAGCAGTACCTTGAGTTTATCTAGGAGGATTTTGTTATGTAACTCCTAGCATTAAGCAGCAGTACCTTGAGTTTATCTAGGAGGATTTTGTTATGTAACTCCTAGCATTAAGCAGCAGTACCTTGAGTTTATCTAGGAGGATTTTGTTATGTAACTCCTAGCATTAAGCAGCAGTACCTTGAGTTTATCTAGGAGGATTTTGTTATGTAACTCCTAGCATTAAGCAGCAGTACCTTGAGTTTATCTAGGAGGATTTTGTTATGTAACTCCTAGCATTAAGCAGCAGTACCTTGAGTTTATCTAGGAGGATTTTGTTATGTAACTCCTAGCATTAAGCAGCAGTACCTTGAGTTTATCTAGGAGGATTTTGTTATGTAACTCCTAGCATTAAGCAGCAGTACCTTGAGTTTATCTAGGAGGATTTTGTTATGTAACTCCTAGCATTAAGCAGCAGTACCTTGAGTTTATCTAGGAGGATTTTGTTATGTAACTCCTAGCATTAAGCAGCAGTACCTTGAGTTTATCTAGGAGGATTTTGTTATGTAACTCCTAGCATTAAGCAGCAGTACCTTGAGTTTATCTAGGAGGATTTTGTTATGTAACTCCTAGCATTAAGCAGCAGTACCTTGAGTTTATCTAGGAGGATTTTGTTATGTAACTCCTAGCATTAAGCAGCAGTACCTTGAGTTTATCTAGGAGGATTTTGTTATGTAACTCCTAGCATTAAGCAGCAGTACCTTGAGTTTATCTAGGAGGATTTTGTTATGTAACTCCTAGCATTAAGCAGCAGTACCTTGAGTTTATCTAGGAGGATTTTGTTATGTAACTCCTAGCATTAAGCAGCAGTACCTTGAGTTTATCTAGGAGGATTTTGTTATGTAACTCCTAGCATTAAGCAGCAGTACCTTGAGTTTATCTAGGAGGATTTTGTTATGTAACTCCTAGCATTAAGCAGCAGTACCTTGAGTTTATCTAGGAGGATTTTGTTATGTAACTCCTAGCATTAAGCAGCAGTACCTTGAGTTTATCTAGGAGGATTTTGTTATGTAACTCCTAGCATTAAGCAGCAGTACCTTGAGTTTATCTAGGAGGATTTTGTTATGTAACTCCTAGCATTAAGCAGCAGTACCTTGAGTTTATCTAGGAGGATTTTGTTATGTAACTCCTAGCATTAAGCAGCAGTACCTTGAGTTTATCTAGGAGGATTTTGTTATGTAACTCCTAGCATTAAGCAGCAGTACCTTGAGTTTATCTAGGAGGATTTTGTTATGTAACTCCTAGCATTAAGCAGCAGTACCTTGAGTTTATCTAGGAGGATTTTGTTATGTAACTCCTAGCATTAAGCAGCAGTACCTTGAGTTTATCTAGGAGGATTTTGTTATGTAACTCCTAGCATTAAGCAGCAGTACCTTGAGTTTATCTAGGAGGATTTTGTTATGTAACTCCTAGCATTAAGCAGCAGTACCTTGAGTTTATCTAGGAGGATTTTGTTATGTAACTCCTAGCATTAAGCAGCAGTACCTTGAGTTTATCTAGGAGGATTTTGTTATGTAACTCCTAGCATTAAGCAGCAGTACCTTGAGTTTATCTAGGAGGATTTTGTTATGTAACTCCTAGCATTAAGCAGCAGTACCTTGAGTTTATCTAGGAGGATTTTGTTATGTAACTCCTAGCATTAAGCAGCAGTACCTTGAGTTTATCTAGGAGGATTTTGTTATGTAACTCCTAGCATTAAGCAGCAGTACCTTGAGTTTATCTAGGAGGATTTTGTTATGTAACTCCTAGCATTAAGCAGCAGTACCTTGAGTTTATCTAGGAGGATTTTGTTATGTAACTCCTAGCATTAAGCAGCAGTACCTTGAGTTTATCTAGGAGGATTTTGTTATGTAACTCCTAGCATTAAGCAGCAGTACCTTGAGTTTATCTAGGAGGATTTTGTTATGTAACTCCTAGCATTAAGCAGCAGTACCTTGAGTTTATCTAGGAGGATTTTGTTATGTAACTCCTAGCATTAAGCAGCAGTACCTTGAGTTTATCTAGGAGGATTTTGTTATGTAACTCCTAGCATTAAGCAGCAGTACCTTGAGTTTATCTAGGAGGATTTTGTTATGTAACTCCTAGCATTAAGCAGCAGTACCTTGAGTTTATCTAGGAGGATTTTGTTATGTAACTCCTAGCATTAAGCAGCAGTACCTTGAGTTTATCTAGGAGGATTTTGTTATGTAACTCCTAGCATTAAGCAGCAGTACCTTGAGTTTATCTAGGAGGATTTTGTTATGTAACTCCTAGCATTAAGCAGCAGTACCTTGAGTTTATCTAGGAGGATTTTGTTATGTAACTCCTAGCATTAAGCAGCAGTACCTTGAGTTTATCTAGGAGGATTTTGTTATGTAACTCCTAGCATTAAGCAGCAGTACCTTGAGTTTATCTAGGAGGATTTTGTTATGTAACTCCTAGCATTAAGCAGCAGTACCTTGAGTTTATCTAGGAGGATTTTGTTATGTAACTCCTAGCATTAAGCAGCAGTACCTTGAGTTTATCTAGGAGGATTTTGTTATGTAACTCCTAGCATTAAGCAGCAGTACCTTGAGTTTATCTAGGAGGATTTTGTTATGTAACTCCTAGCATTAAGCAGCAGTACCTTGAGTTTATCTAGGAGGATTTTGTTATGTAACTCCTAGCATTAAGCAGCAGTACCTTGAGTTTATCTAGGAGGATTTTGTTATGTAACTCCTAGCATTAAGCAGCAGTACCTTGAGTTTATCTAGGAGGATTTTGTTATGTAACTCCTAGCATTAAGCAGCAGTACCTTGAGTTTATCTAGGAGGATTTTGTTATGTAACTCCTAGCATTAAGCAGCAGTACCTTGAGTTTATCTAGGAGGATTTTGTTATGTAACTCCTAGCATTAAGCAGCAGTACCTTGAGTTTATCTAGGAGGATTTTGTTATGTAACTCCTAGCATTAAGCAGCAGTACCTTGAGTTTATCTAGGAGGATTTTGTTATGTAACTCCTAGCATTAAGCAGCAGTACCTTGAGTTTATCTAGGAGGATTTTGTTATGTAACTCCTAGCATTAAGCAGCAGTACCTTGAGTTTATCTAGGAGGATTTTGTTATGTAACTCCTAGCATTAAGCAGCAGTACCTTGAGTTTATCTAGGAGGATTTTGTTATGTAACTCCTAGCATTAAGCAGCAGTACCTTGAGTTTATCTAGGAGGATTTTGTTATGTAACTCCTAGCATTAAGCAGCAGTACCTTGAGTTTATCTAGGAGGATTTTGTTATGTAACTCCTAGCATTAAGCAGCAGTACCTTGAGTTTATCTAGGAGGATTTTGTTATGTAACTCCTAGCATTAAGCAGCAGTACCTTGAGTTTATCTAGGAGGATTTTGTTATGTAACTCCTAGCATTAAGCAGCAGTACCTTGAGTTTATCTAGGAGGATTTTGTTATGTAACTCCTAGCATTAAGCAGCAGTACCTTGAGTTTATCTAGGAGGATTTTGTTATGTAACTCCTAGCATTAAGCAGCAGTACCTTGAGTTTATCTAGGAGGATTTTGTTATGTAACTCCTAGCATTAAGCAGCAGTACCTTGAGTTTATCTAGGAGGATTTTGTTATGTAACTCCTAGCATTAAGCAGCAGTACCTTGAGTTTATCTAGGAGGATTTTGTTATGTAACTCCTAGCATTAAGCAGCAGTACCTTGAGTTTATCTAGGAGGATTTTGTTATGTAACTCCTAGCATTAAGCAGCAGTACCTTGAGTTTATCTAGGAGGATTTTGTTATGTAACTCCTAGCATTAAGCAGCAGTACCTTGAGTTTATCTAGGAGGATTTTGTTATGTAACTCCTAGCATTAAGCAGCAGTACCTTGAGTTTATCTAGGAGGATTTTGTTATGTAACTCCTAGCATTAAGCAGCAGTACCTTGAGTTTATCTAGGAGGATTTTGTTATGTAACTCCTAGCATTAAGCAGCAGTACCTTGAGTTTATCTAGGAGGATTTTGTTATGTAACTCCTAGCATTAAGCAGCAGTACCTTGAGTTTATCTAGGAGGATTTTGTTATGTAACTCCTAGCATTAAGCAGCAGTACCTTGAGTTTATCTAGGAGGATTTTGTTATGTAACTCCTAGCATTAAGCAGCAGTACCTTGAGTTTATCTAGGAGGATTTTGTTATGTAACTCCTAGCATTAAGCAGCAGTACCTTGAGTTTATCTAGGAGGATTTTGTTATGTAACTCCTAGCATTAAGCAGCAGTACCTTGAGTTTATCTAGGAGGATTTTGTTATGTAACTCCTAGCATTAAGCAGCAGTACCTTGAGTTTATCTAGGAGGATTTTGTTATGTAACTCCTAGCATTAAGCAGCAGTACCTTGAGTTTATCTAGGAGGATTTTGTTATGTAACTCCTAGCATTAAGCAGCAGTACCTTGAGTTTATCTAGGAGGATTTTGTTATGTAACTCCTAGCATTAAGCAGCAGTACCTTGAGTTTATCTAGGAGGATTTTGTTATGTAACTCCTAGCATTAAGCAGCAGTACCTTGAGTTTATCTAGGAGGATTTTGTTATGTAACTCCTAGCATTAAGCAGCAGTACCTTGAGTTTATCTAGGAGGATTTTGTTATGTAACTCCTAGCATTAAGCAGCAGTACCTTGAGTTTATCTAGGAGGATTTTGTTATGTAACTCCTAGCATTAAGCAGCAGTACCTTGAGTTTATCTAGGAGGATTTTGTTATGTAACTCCTAGCATTAAGCAGCAGTACCTTGAGTTTATCTAGGAGGATTTTGTTATGTAACTCCTAGCATTAAGCAGCAGTACCTTGAGTTTATCTAGGAGGATTTTGTTATGTAACTCCTAGCATTAAGCAGCAGTACCTTGAGTTTATCTAGGAGGATTTTGTTATGTAACTCCTAGCATTAAGCAGCAGTACCTTGAGTTTATCTAGGAGGATTTTGTTATGTAACTCCTAGCATTAAGCAGCAGTACCTTGAGTTTATCTAGGAGGATTTTGTTATGTAACTCCTAGCATTAAGCAGCAGTACCTTGAGTTTATCTAGGAGGATTTTGTTATGTAACTCCTAGCATTAAGCAGCAGTACCTTGAGTTTATCTAGGAGGATTTTGTTATGTAACTCCTAGCATTAAGCAGCAGTACCTTGAGTTTATCTAGGAGGATTTTGTTATGTAACTCCTAGCATTAAGCAGCAGTACCTTGAGTTTATCTAGGAGGATTTTGTTATGTAACTCCTAGCATTAAGCAGCAGTACCTTGAGTTTATCTAGGAGGATTTTGTTATGTAACTCCTAGCATTAAGCAGCAGTACCTTGAGTTTATCTAGGAGGATTTTGTTATGTAACTCCTAGCATTAAGCAGCAGTACCTTGAGTTTATCTAGGAGGATTTTGTTATGTAACTCCTAGCATTAAGCAGCAGTACCTTGAGTTTATCTAGGAGGATTTTGTTATGTAACTCCTAGCATTAAGCAGCAGTACCTTGAGTTTATCTAGGAGGATTTTGTTATGTAACTCCTAGCATTAAGCAGCAGTACCTTGAGTTTATCTAGGAGGATTTTGTTATGTAACTCCTAGCATTAAGCAGCAGTACCTTGAGTTTATCTAGGAGGATTTTGTTATGTAACTCCTAGCATTAAGCAGCAGTACCTTGAGTTTATCTAGGAGGATTTTGTTATGTAACTCCTAGCATTAAGCAGCAGTACCTTGAGTTTATCTAGGAGGATTTTGTTATGTAACTCCTAGCATTAAGCAGCAGTACCTTGAGTTTATCTAGGAGGATTTTGTTATGTAACTCCTAGCATTAAGCAGCAGTACCTTGAGTTTATCTAGGAGGATTTTGTTATGTAACTCCTAGCATTAAGCAGCAGTACCTTGAGTTTATCTAGGAGGATTTTGTTATGTAACTCCTAGCATTAAGCAGCAGTACCTTGAGTTTATCTAGGAGGATTTTGTTATGTAACTCCTAGCATTAAGCAGCAGTACCTTGAGTTTATCTAGGAGGATTTTGTTATGTAACTCCTAGCATTAAGCAGCAGTACCTTGAGTTTATCTAGGAGGATTTTGTTATGTAACTCCTAGCATTAAGCAGCAGTACCTTGAGTTTATCTAGGAGGATTTTGTTATGTAACTCCTAGCATTAAGCAGCAGTACCTTGAGTTTATCTAGGAGGATTTTGTTATGTAACTCCTAGCATTAAGCAGCAGTACCTTGAGTTTATCTAGGAGGATTTTGTTATGTAACTCCTAGCATTAAGCAGCAGTACCTTGAGTTTATCTAGGAGGATTTTGTTATGTAACTCCTAGCATTAAGCAGCAGTACCTTGAGTTTATCTAGGAGGATTTTGTTATGTAACTCCTAGCATTAAGCAGCAGTACCTTGAGTTTATCTAGGAGGATTTTGTTATGTAACTCCTAGCATTAAGCAGCAGTACCTTGAGTTTATCTAGGAGGATTTTGTTATGTAACTCCTAGCATTAAGCAGCAGTACCTTGAGTTTATCTAGGAGGATTTTGTTATGTAACTCCTAGCATTAAGCAGCAGTACCTTGAGTTTATCTAGGAGGATTTTGTTATGTAACTCCTAGCATTAAGCAGCAGTACCTTGAGTTTATCTAGGAGGATTTTGTTATGTAACTCCTAGCATTAAGCAGCAGTACCTTGAGTTTATCTAGGAGGATTTTGTTATGTAACTCCTAGCATTAAGCAGCAGTACCTTGAGTTTATCTAGGAGGATTTTGTTATGTAACTCCTAGCATTAAGCAGCAGTACCTTGAGTTTATCTAGGAGGATTTTGTTATGTAACTCCTAGCATTAAGCAGCAGTACCTTGAGTTTATCTAGGAGGATTTTGTTATGTAACTCCTAGCATTAAGCAGCAGTACCTTGAGTTTATCTAGGAGGATTTTGTTATGTAACTCCTAGCATTAAGCAGCAGTACCTTGAGTTTATCTAGGAGGATTTTGTTATGTAACTCCTAGCATTAAGCAGCAGTACCTTGAGTTTATCTAGGAGGATTTTGTTATGTAACTCCTAGCATTAAGCAGCAGTACCTTGAGTTTATCTAGGAGGATTTTGTTATGTAACTCCTAGCATTAAGCAGCAGTACCTTGAGTTTATCTAGGAGGATTTTGTTATGTAACTCCTAGCATTAAGCAGCAGTACCTTGAGTTTATCTAGGAGGATTTTGTTATGTAACTCCTAGCATTAAGCAGCAGTACCTTGAGTTTATCTAGGAGGATTTTGTTATGTAACTCCTAGCATTAAGCAGCAGTACCTTGAGTTTATCTAGGAGGATTTTGTTATGTAACTCCTAGCATTAAGCAGCAGTACCTTGAGTTTATCTAGGAGGATTTTGTTATGTAACTCCTAGCATTAAGCAGCAGTACCTTGAGTTTATCTAGGAGGATTTTGTTATGTAACTCCTAGCATTAAGCAGCAGTACCTTGAGTTTATCTAGGAGGATTTTGTTATGTAACTCCTAGCATTAAGCAGCAGTACCTTGAGTTTATCTAGGAGGATTTTGTTATGTAACTCCTAGCATTAAGCAGCAGTACCTTGAGTTTATCTAGGAGGATTTTGTTATGTAACTCCTAGCATTAAGCAGCAGTACCTTGAGTTTATCTAGGAGGATTTTGTTATGTAACTCCTAGCATTAAGCAGCAGTACCTTGAGTTTATCTAGGAGGATTTTGTTATGTAACTCCTAGCATTAAGCAGCAGTACCTTGAGTTTATCTAGGAGGATTTTGTTATGTAACTCCTAGCATTAAGCAGCAGTACCTTGAGTTTATCTAGGAGGATTTTGTTATGTAACTCCTAGCATTAAGCAGCAGTACCTTGAGTTTATCTAGGAGGATTTTGTTATGTAACTCCTAGCATTAAGCAGCAGTACCTTGAGTTTATCTAGGAGGATTTTGTTATGTAACTCCTAGCATTAAGCAGCAGTACCTTGAGTTTATCTAGGAGGATTTTGTTATGTAACTCCTAGCATTAAGCAGCAGTACCTTGAGTTTATCTAGGAGGATTTTGTTATGTAACTCCTAGCATTAAGCAGCAGTACCTTGAGTTTATCTAGGAGGATTTTGTTATGTAACTCCTAGCATTAAGCAGCAGTACCTTGAGTTTATCTAGGAGGATTTTGTTATGTAACTCCTAGCATTAAGCAGCAGTACCTTGAGTTTATCTAGGAGGATTTTGTTATGTAACTCCTAGCATTAAGCAGCAGTACCTTGAGTTTATCTAGGAGGATTTTGTTATGTAACTCCTAGCATTAAGCAGCAGTACCTTGAGTTTATCTAGGAGGATTTTGTTATGTAACTCCTAGCATTAAGCAGCAGTACCTTGAGTTTATCTAGGAGGATTTTGTTATGTAACTCCTAGCATTAAGCAGCAGTACCTTGAGTTTATCTAGGAGGATTTTGTTATGTAACTCCTAGCATTAAGCAGCAGTACCTTGAGTTTATCTAGGAGGATTTTGTTATGTAACTCCTAGCATTAAGCAGCAGTACCTTGAGTTTATCTAGGAGGATTTTGTTATGTAACTCCTAGCATTAAGCAGCAGTACCTTGAGTTTATCTAGGAGGATTTTGTTATGTAACTCCTAGCATTAAGCAGCAGTACCTTGAGTTTATCTAGGAGGATTTTGTTATGTAACTCCTAGCATTAAGCAGCAGTACCTTGAGTTTATCTAGGAGGATTTTGTTATGTAACTCCTAGCATTAAGCAGCAGTACCTTGAGTTTATCTAGGAGGATTTTGTTATGTAACTCCTAGCATTAAGCAGCAGTACCTTGAGTTTATCTAGGAGGATTTTGTTATGTAACTCCTAGCATTAAGCAGCAGTACCTTGAGTTTATCTAGGAGGATTTTGTTATGTAACTCCTAGCATTAAGCAGCAGTACCTTGAGTTTATCTAGGAGGATTTTGTTATGTAACTCCTAGCATTAAGCAGCAGTACCTTGAGTTTATCTAGGAGGATTTTGTTATGTAACTCCTAGCATTAAGCAGCAGTACCTTGAGTTTATCTAGGAGGATTTTGTTATGTAACTCCTAGCATTAAGCAGCAGTACCTTGAGTTTATCTAGGAGGATTTTGTTATGTAACTCCTAGCATTAAGCAGCAGTACCTTGAGTTTATCTAGGAGGATTTTGTTATGTAACTCCTAGCATTAAGCAGCAGTACCTTGAGTTTATCTAGGAGGATTTTGTTATGTAACTCCTAGCATTAAGCAGCAGTACCTTGAGTTTATCTAGGAGGATTTTGTTATGTAACTCCTAGCATTAAGCAGCAGTACCTTGAGTTTATCTAGGAGGATTTTGTTATGTAACTCCTAGCATTAAGCAGCAGTACCTTGAGTTTATCTAGGAGGATTTTGTTATGTAACTCCTAGCATTAAGCAGCAGTACCTTGAGTTTATCTAGGAGGATTTTGTTATGTAACTCCTAGCATTAAGCAGCAGTACCTTGAGTTTATCTAGGAGGATTTTGTTATGTAACTCCTAGCATTAAGCAGCAGTACCTTGAGTTTATCTAGGAGGATTTTGTTATGTAACTCCTAGCATTAAGCAGCAGTACCTTGAGTTTATCTAGGAGGATTTTGTTATGTAACTCCTAGCATTAAGCAGCAGTACCTTGAGTTTATCTAGGAGGATTTTGTTATGTAACTCCTAGCATTAAGCAGCAGTACCTTGAGTTTATCTAGGAGGATTTTGTTATGTAACTCCTAGCATTAAGCAGCAGTACCTTGAGTTTATCTAGGAGGATTTTGTTATGTAACTCCTAGCATTAAGCAGCAGTACCTTGAGTTTATCTAGGAGGATTTTGTTATGTAACTCCTAGCATTAAGCAGCAGTACCTTGAGTTTATCTAGGAGGATTTTGTTATGTAACTCCTAGCATTAAGCAGCAGTACCTTGAGTTTATCTAGGAGGATTTTGTTATGTAACTCCTAGCATTAAGCAGCAGTACCTTGAGTTTATCTAGGAGGATTTTGTTATGTAACTCCTAGCATTAAGCAGCAGTACCTTGAGTTTATCTAGGAGGATTTTGTTATGTAACTCCTAGCATTAAGCAGCAGTACCTTGAGTTTATCTAGGAGGATTTTGTTATGTAACTCCTAGCATTAAGCAGCAGTACCTTGAGTTTATCTAGGAGGATTTTGTTATGTAACTCCTAGCATTAAGCAGCAGTACCTTGAGTTTATCTAGGAGGATTTTGTTATGTAACTCCTAGCATTAAGCAGCAGTACCTTGAGTTTATCTAGGAGGATTTTGTTATGTAACTCCTAGCATTAAGCAGCAGTACCTTGAGTTTATCTAGGAGGATTTTGTTATGTAACTCCTAGCATTAAGCAGCAGTACCTTGAGTTTATCTAGGAGGATTTTGTTATGTAACTCCTAGCATTAAGCAGCAGTACCTTGAGTTTATCTAGGAGGATTTTGTTATGTAACTCCTAGCATTAAGCAGCAGTACCTTGAGTTTATCTAGGAGGATTTTGTTATGTAACTCCTAGCATTAAGCAGCAGTACCTTGAGTTTATCTAGGAGGATTTTGTTATGTAACTCCTAGCATTAAGCAGCAGTACCTTGAGTTTATCTAGGAGGATTTTGTTATGTAACTCCTAGCATTAAGCAGCAGTACCTTGAGTTTATCTAGGAGGATTTTGTTATGTAACTCCTAGCATTAAGCAGCAGTACCTTGAGTTTATCTAGGAGGATTTTGTTATGTAACTCCTAGCATTAAGCAGCAGTACCTTGAGTTTATCTAGGAGGATTTTGTTATGTAACTCCTAGCATTAAGCAGCAGTACCTTGAGTTTATCTAGGAGGATTTTGTTATGTAACTCCTAGCATTAAGCAGCAGTACCTTGAGTTTATCTAGGAGGATTTTGTTATGTAACTCCTAGCATTAAGCAGCAGTACCTTGAGTTTATCTAGGAGGATTTTGTTATGTAACTCCTAGCATTAAGCAGCAGTACCTTGAGTTTATCTAGGAGGATTTTGTTATGTAACTCCTAGCATTAAGCAGCAGTACCTTGAGTTTATCTAGGAGGATTTTGTTATGTAACTCCTAGCATTAAGCAGCAGTACCTTGAGTTTATCTAGGAGGATTTTGTTATGTAACTCCTAGCATTAAGCAGCAGTACCTTGAGTTTATCTAGGAGGATTTTGTTATGTAACTCCTAGCATTAAGCAGCAGTACCTTGAGTTTATCTAGGAGGATTTTGTTATGTAACTCCTAGCATTAAGCAGCAGTACCTTGAGTTTATCTAGGAGGATTTTGTTATGTAACTCCTAGCATTAAGCAGCAGTACCTTGAGTTTATCTAGGAGGATTTTGTTATGTAACTCCTAGCATTAAGCAGCAGTACCTTGAGTTTATCTAGGAGGATTTTGTTATGTAACTCCTAGCATTAAGCAGCAGTACCTTGAGTTTATCTAGGAGGATTTTGTTATGTAACTCCTAGCATTAAGCAGCAGTACCTTGAGTTTATCTAGGAGGATTTTGTTATGTAACTCCTAGCATTAAGCAGCAGTACCTTGAGTTTATCTAGGAGGATTTTGTTATGTAACTCCTAGCATTAAGCAGCAGTACCTTGAGTTTATCTAGGAGGATTTTGTTATGTAACTCCTAGCATTAAGCAGCAGTACCTTGAGTTTATCTAGGAGGATTTTGTTATGTAACTCCTAGCATTAAGCAGCAGTACCTTGAGTTTATCTAGGAGGATTTTGTTATGTAACTCCTAGCATTAAGCAGCAGTACCTTGAGTTTATCTAGGAGGATTTTGTTATGTAACTCCTAGCATTAAGCAGCAGTACCTTGAGTTTATCTAGGAGGATTTTGTTATGTAACTCCTAGCATTAAGCAGCAGTACCTTGAGTTTATCTAGGAGGATTTTGTTATGTAACTCCTAGCATTAAGCAGCAGTACCTTGAGTTTATCTAGGAGGATTTTGTTATGTAACTCCTAGCATTAAGCAGCAGTACCTTGAGTTTATCTAGGAGGATTTTGTTATGTAACTCCTAGCATTAAGCAGCAGTACCTTGAGTTTATCTAGGAGGATTTTGTTATGTAACTCCTAGCATTAAGCAGCAGTACCTTGAGTTTATCTAGGAGGATTTTGTTATGTAACTCCTAGCATTAAGCAGCAGTACCTTGAGTTTATCTAGGAGGATTTTGTTATGTAACTCCTAGCATTAAGCAGCAGTACCTTGAGTTTATCTAGGAGGATTTTGTTATGTAACTCCTAGCATTAAGCAGCAGTACCTTGAGTTTATCTAGGAGGATTTTGTTATGTAACTCCTAGCATTAAGCAGCAGTACCTTGAGTTTATCTAGGAGGATTTTGTTATGTAACTCCTAGCATTAAGCAGCAGTACCTTGAGTTTATCTAGGAGGATTTTGTTATGTAACTCCTAGCATTAAGCAGCAGTACCTTGAGTTTATCTAGGAGGATTTTGTTATGTAACTCCTAGCATTAAGCAGCAGTACCTTGAGTTTATCTAGGAGGATTTTGTTATGTAACTCCTAGCATTAAGCAGCAGTACCTTGAGTTTATCTAGGAGGATTTTGTTATGTAACTCCTAGCATTAAGCAGCAGTACCTTGAGTTTATCTAGGAGGATTTTGTTATGTAACTCCTAGCATTAAGCAGCAGTACCTTGAGTTTATCTAGGAGGATTTTGTTATGTAACTCCTAGCATTAAGCAGCAGTACCTTGAGTTTATCTAGGAGGATTTTGTTATGTAACTCCTAGCATTAAGCAGCAGTACCTTGAGTTTATCTAGGAGGATTTTGTTATGTAACTCCTAGCATTAAGCAGCAGTACCTTGAGTTTATCTAGGAGGATTTTGTTATGTAACTCCTAGCATTAAGCAGCAGTACCTTGAGTTTATCTAGGAGGATTTTGTTATGTAACTCCTAGCATTAAGCAGCAGTACCTTGAGTTTATCTAGGAGGATTTTGTTATGTAACTCCTAGCATTAAGCAGCAGTACCTTGAGTTTATCTAGGAGGATTTTGTTATGTAACTCCTAGCATTAAGCAGCAGTACCTTGAGTTTATCTAGGAGGATTTTGTTATGTAACTCCTAGCATTAAGCAGCAGTACCTTGAGTTTATCTAGGAGGATTTTGTTATGTAACTCCTAGCATTAAGCAGCAGTACCTTGAGTTTATCTAGGAGGATTTTGTTATGTAACTCCTAGCATTAAGCAGCAGTACCTTGAGTTTATCTAGGAGGATTTTGTTATGTAACTCCTAGCATTAAGCAGCAGTACCTTGAGTTTATCTAGGAGGATTTTGTTATGTAACTCCTAGCATTAAGCAGCAGTACCTTGAGTTTATCTAGGAGGATTTTGTTATGTAACTCCTAGCATTAAGCAGCAGTACCTTGAGTTTATCTAGGAGGATTTTGTTATGTAACTCCTAGCATTAAGCAGCAGTACCTTGAGTTTATCTAGGAGGATTTTGTTATGTAACTCCTAGCATTAAGCAGCAGTACCTTGAGTTTATCTAGGAGGATTTTGTTATGTAACTCCTAGCATTAAGCAGCAGTACCTTGAGTTTATCTAGGAGGATTTTGTTATGTAACTCCTAGCATTAAGCAGCAGTACCTTGAGTTTATCTAGGAGGATTTTGTTATGTAACTCCTAGCATTAAGCAGCAGTACCTTGAGTTTATCTAGGAGGATTTTGTTATGTAACTCCTAGCATTAAGCAGCAGTACCTTGAGTTTATCTAGGAGGATTTTGTTATGTAACTCCTAGCATTAAGCAGCAGTACCTTGAGTTTATCTAGGAGGATTTTGTTATGTAACTCCTAGCATTAAGCAGCAGTACCTTGAGTTTATCTAGGAGGATTTTGTTATGTAACTCCTAGCATTAAGCAGCAGTACCTTGAGTTTATCTAGGAGGATTTTGTTATGTAACTCCTAGCATTAAGCAGCAGTACCTTGAGTTTATCTAGGAGGATTTTGTTATGTAACTCCTAGCATTAAGCAGCAGTACCTTGAGTTTATCTAGGAGGATTTTGTTATGTAACTCCTAGCATTAAGCAGCAGTACCTTGAGTTTATCTAGGAGGATTTTGTTATGTAACTCCTAGCATTAAGCAGCAGTACCTTGAGTTTATCTAGGAGGATTTTGTTATGTAACTCCTAGCATTAAGCAGCAGTACCTTGAGTTTATCTAGGAGGATTTTGTTATGTAACTCCTAGCATTAAGCAGCAGTACCTTGAGTTTATCTAGGAGGATTTTGTTATGTAACTCCTAGCATTAAGCAGCAGTACCTTGAGTTTATCTAGGAGGATTTTGTTATGTAACTCCTAGCATTAAGCAGCAGTACCTTGAGTTTATCTAGGAGGATTTTGTTATGTAACTCCTAGCATTAAGCAGCAGTACCTTGAGTTTATCTAGGAGGATTTTGTTATGTAACTCCTAGCATTAAGCAGCAGTACCTTGAGTTTATCTGGGAGAATTTTTTTATGTAACACCTGACAATAAGCAGTAGCACCTTGAGTTTATGTAGGAGGATTTTTTTATGTAACTCCTAACATTAAGCAGCAGTACCTTGAGTTCATCTAGGATGATTTTGTTATGTAACTCCTATCATTATTTGTTGTTGACTCAGCTTGGTCAATTTCTTTGAGTCAGTCACCAGAGCTGTGGATGAAGGCAAGGTGGTTCATACAGCCTTCCTTAATCTGGCCAAGGCTTTTGATACCATTCCTCACTCAGGAATCAGAGAAAAACTCATTAAGTTTGGCATCAACCCCTATATCACTAGATGAGTTGCAAATTGGCTCACAGATAGAACCCACAGTGTGAAAGCAGCTGACTCCAAGTCAGACTGCTGACTAGTCATGATTGGAGTCCCACAGGGTTCGGTCCTGGGTTCTCTCCTGTTTGGTATCTACTTCTCTGATGTCCAGGCCATCATGAAGGGACTCTGGCTGGCAAAGTACGCAGACAATTGCAAGTTTCTGGCCAGAGCACCTTCAGCATGTCAGGGAGGTGCTGGGCAGACTACAGAGGGCAGGATTGACCATTACGCCAAGCAAATGTCAGGTGGGTATGGCAGAGGTCTCCTACCTAGGACATAGAGTGGTAAGATAAGATCAGAACCTGCCAAAGTGGAAGCCATTCAGGCATGGCCTGCACTTGTTACTAAAAAGCAGGTGAGGGCATTTTTAGGGACAGCAGGGTACTACAGAAAGTTTGTCCACAGTTATAGTATCATAGATGCTCTCCTCACAAACCTGGCAAAGAAGAACAGCCAGATAAGGTAGTGTGGACTCCAGCATGTGATCAGGCATTCCAGAAGGTTAAAGAAGCTTTGGGAGGACCCCCTGTGTTCACCAGTCCAGATTACAGCAAAGAATTTGTTGTGCAAGTGGATGCTTCAAACCATGGGGTGGGGACTGTACTTAAACACATTTCTTCAGAGGGAACAGAGCACCCAGTGATTTAACTCAGTTGTAGGGGCTCCAAACCAGGGAGGAATGCTATGCAGCTGTAGAAAAAGAATGTCTAGCCAAAGTGTGGGCACTGCAATAACTTCAGCCTTATCTGTATGGAAGGAAATTCACTGTAATGACAGATCACAACCCCCTAATATGGTTAAACAGAGCCAGACAGCAAAATGCCAAGTTGCTAAGATGGAGCCTGGGGTTGCAAGCATATGATATGTCAGTGCAGCACTGCAGTGGGAGTAGCAATGCCGATGCAGATGGGCTTTCAAGACAGGGAATGTGGTAGGTATACTCAGATAGACCTAAACTTTTCAAGCTGTGTTTCTCAAGGGTCACTTGAAAAACTAGCTTGAGTTCTCCGGGGGGGGGGGGGTTAAGACTGGTAGAGATGGGTGAAGGCTGCCAGCCTAGTCAAATAGAATTTGGTATATAATTCTATTATTTGTAAATGCTGTGAATGTTGAACTTAAAACAATGTGGCAACATTGTCATCTGCTGTAAAGAAAGCTAAGTCAAGCATTTTTTGTTGGTCCTTTGAAATTAAAATCATTTCACCACTGTCTTTGATGTTTTACAAGTTGGCTCCAGTCCGGCTAGATGAAGGCTTCCTGTCTATTGTTTTAAGGCTAAAGTTAATGACCAGAATTTACATGTGAAATGTCCTTTATTGCTCTAAGTGTAAAAGAATGTAAATGCAGTTTCTATGTGGCCTGGGAACCAGAAAGGTGGAAAAGATGATATAATGTTTAGCAGAACTGCAGTTTCAATTTAAACAGTAAGAACCAGAGATTATTAAGCATTTTGATCTTGGACATTCAGCTCAGCACTGCCTTATGCTTTCTTTATGTAAGTAGTATGTTAGAAGTATGTTTTCTTGTAGCAATAGCTAGGAATTAGAAAAGATTAGACATAAGTGTTTTTCTGTTATGTCAGAACTATACTACTGAATTATTTTAAGTTTCTGTATGATCTCTGAACTCTTGAATACCACTGTGGTGTAGTAGTATTGTCTTGTGTTTTTAGTATTTATTATTAAATATTTTTAAACTCTTTTCAACTGTGGCTGGTTTGTGTAAGGATAAGTTAAGCTCTAGAGTACATTGCATATTTATAGAGTTTATTGTACAAAGCCACTCTAATAAGCCTTAAGACTGTTTAGTCACACTTACTATTGGATAATAATATTGCACAGTAATAATTGGACACCCCTTTAAGAGCCTTTCGGTAACTGATAAATAGCTGATGGTGGCAGTAATTACTACTGTATAGTCTGGGTATAGGGGCACAGCTGGAGAATCTGTGTGAGCCTTTCCCAGGAGTGTCTGTGAAGTTGTATAAATACTTATCTCAAAGTGTGTGTGTATCAGCTACTTGGGCTGGAACACGAAGCACTGGTTGGACAGAGAGGGTACTGGAGGTTAGCTTGACAGCTAGGCTGAGATCTGGACCCTGTAGCTGTGCCAGTGGGGAGTCTTATTGGGGACCTCAAGAGCAAGGGAGCAACCAGCCCCAGACTGACTGTGATGTCTGTGTGCTCTTAAGGGAAATTGCACTTTACTGTGTGTATTTGTTATCCTTTCCTCTTATATGAGACGCCCTCTCTGGTGTTAGTGGTGAGGATTGAGGCTCCTTGATTGCTGGGCCAGGGCACAGGAGTCACACTAAATACAGTGCATTTAAAATAAATAAATCTTGTGCATATGTCCACATAAAATTCCAGGTATTATGCTAACCAGTCTTAAAACAGAACTTGGCCAGCTATTGTTTACTCTATTTAACAACTTACTTAGGCCAAGGACTATACCTGCCTCCTGTAGAAAGTCATATGTGACACCTGTCTTTAAAAGATGAACTGACATGAATAACTTTAGACCAGTTAGATTTATACCTACTGTTGGTAATTGTTTCAACTGATGTTTAGAAGACATTACGAAGACCAAAACTGGAGTTATAGATGAAATAGGCCTAAGCCAATATGGCTTTATAAAGGATTGTTCTGCATTAACAAGTATGGTTGGATTTTATGACCAGGTTACAATAGCTTCTTCAAATATCCGTATAACTTTTAACTTATCTTGAAAGTTTGTAAAGTGTGCTATCATACCATTGTTTGTGTTTTCTTCCTTACATGTATCTTTTGCTATATCCAGCACGTCACAAGGATGTTTAGCTTATAGGAGCTCAGATGGGGTAAATTCTGTTGAAGATTGAGACACGTCTCCTGCAGCAAAAAGGTGATAGGGAAGTAACTGATTCCATTATTTACTATCTTGTTGCATGGCCTTCTTTAGTATAGTCTTCAAAGGTATGTTAAAGCAGTTCACCCATCAGTTTGAGGGTGGTACACTGAAGTTCTCAACTACATCACAACTTCAATACATTAGTAATGCTGGTGCATGAACTAAAAAACTTCGGTCAGGGCTGGTGTACCTCCTGAAGTGCAAGCAATAACAATTTATAAATGGACTTCTAATGGAAACATACTGGGAAATGCACAAATGTATAGCTTAAACCATATTTTAATGTGTTGACTCAAATCTGACAGCAAGAATAAAGTAATTTAAAAGGTAATACATTAAGTAGGACAAGGATAAAAAGCAGAATGTCAAGGGAAGATAATGAACAAGATGTTCCCATTACTTTTTACCACTATTTGTAATCTAAAAGGTGACCTCTTATATACAGTCGATAAAGAAAGGAAAGGAAGCTTGCATCAAAATATTATAGGACAATAATAACAAAGCTATTCCATAGTCATGTGTTAGGATGTCATCTGGGAATGGATAAATATGGACCAGGCATAATAGCATATCATTTATGTGCCTCTTATCCCGAATACCAGAAAACGGCACCCATATAGGTTTAAGAGTCTTTTTTACAGAGCCTATCATATTAATATCATTTGAACATAATGCTATGGACATTGTGAGGCCACTAGTAAAATCTGGCTGTGATATCAGTACATACTTATAATAATAATATTATACTAATAATTATGATATTATACTAATAATAATGATGCATTTCCAGAAGCAGTGTGATTACACCAAGCTAATGCTAAGGCTATTGCCAAAGAGCTGGCACTATTATTTTGCAAAGTATCACTAAAGAGATACTTATTGTTCTAGACATCCCTTTATGTAGGGGATACTGCATCAGTTATGTATGTGCTTTAGTGTTAATCAGTTGAAGACACCAGCCCACTAATAACAACCTGACTGATTAACAGAGAGGTTTAATAAAACACTGAAATCCATGGTAATGAAATGAACTAATGCAGATATTGAAATAGGAGCAAGTTGTTACCATTCTTACTACTTGGTATCACAGATGGGACACACACATACCTCAAATGGGTTTAATCATTTGAATGTTTGCACAGATGGCACCCTAGAGGACAGCTTACCGTTACTGAAAAAATTGGGAAAGAGGGGGATAAACATTCAAAGATGTAATGGAATACTGCATTAGTTTGCAGGGTAGATTAACGCTGATTATGGCCATAGTAAGGTTAGGAAGCACATGCAGATACCCCATGAAATGCAAACATGAGTTTATAATAAGAATGCCCATGTCAGGGAATTTAACCGAGAAGGCTGGGTGTTAAATGTTAGAATCCTCCATGAAAAATACATTTCCAGTCAAGCTGTAGTGGCCTCTTGAGGTGATTAATGTGCAATAAATTAGAATGTTAAAAGGCCAGAAAAGAGAAACAGTACATCTATCACATTAAACCAGTGAAGCCATGGAAAGGACTCGAACATTCTGCAATGATTCTGTCAGCTGCAGTTCTTATGGGAGAAAATGGGAAGTCTGCACCTGTGATACAGCTAGAGAAATCCTACCAAAAATAAAAAAAGCAGAAAATAAGAGAAATTTTCTTAAGAAATAAAGAACATGAGTGTCTTCAGAAATGTCTGGTAGCACGAACATAAGTAGAGACAGCATCTGTAAAGATTTAGACTGAGATCTTACAGAGTATGCGTCACAAAATACTGGTATGTGATGAAGCTAAAAGGGGGCTCAAACGAAGAGTAATAAAGAATCCCAAAGTAAATGAAGTGGCAAAATAATTATAGTTTCTAAACCTCATGGAGGTAATGTGTGCATAGTTCTGAAAAGCCAGTATATACTGCTTTTTAATTCTGTTTAGATTTTTTTTCCAATTGGAGGCAAATGTTTTTATATATTTGTGCCTCCAGTGTGTGTGTGTGTGTGTGTGTGTGTGTGTGTGTGTGTGTGTGTGTGTGTGTGTGTGTGTGTGTGTGTGTGTGTGTGTGGGTGTGTGTGTGATTAGTTGTGTGGGTGTATGTATATGTGCATATGAGTATATTCCTTTTGTCTGACTCTCACCTCTCTGAAATACAAATGACTGAAGAAAATGCGATTGAAAACTCATTTTATAGAATCACATTTGACTGAAAAAACTTTATTAGACCACATGCACTTTAGAAACTTGATTTTTGCAGGCAGAAGGGGTCAATCTACTTCTGCACTCCCACCACCTTACTTACATAGATTAACTCCATGTTTGCACAACAGTGGAAAAACAAGAAAAAAAACAGTAAATCACCACTGGCACACAAAACTTCATTAGAGCAAATATAGCTTAACAGCTTGATTTTTGTGGGGGTGGGGCAAGTTATGGGGTACTTTACAACCCACAGTTACTCGCCTAAATCTACTGACTGCATAGATCCACAACAGTGGAGAAAAGAGAAAACACACACACATATTGCTTCTGTACAAACACAAAATTAACCAACAGTAATTCTGTACAGACTTTTACAATTTTCACTCAATCGTGATTCAGTCAAATGTGTTTTCAGTCAATCTTTTCAGTCAGCTGTGATTCAACAAAACGGAACCACCACATGATATATAGTTATATCTTTATCTGTCTATCTATCTGTCTGTCTATCAATCTATCTATCTATCTATCTATCTATCTATCTATCTATCTATCTATCTATCTATCTATCCAAATGCTATTAAATTATATAGAAGTAGCTCTATTTGTGCTATTATATTATATAGGAATGGACAATGCATATGTGCTGTTACTTTATCTATGGGTGCATGATACATATGTGCTGTTAGTTTATATGTGAGTGCATAATGCATATGTGTAATTACTTCCTCTGTGGTGCAAATACATATGTGCTATAGTATTATATAGGAGTGCACAGTGCATATGTGAGGTTACTCTATACAAGATGTACTATGTGCATTTGTTACTTTCTCTCAGGGTGCAGAAAACATATATGCTATTACAGTATATACAGGTACACAATGCATATGTTCTGTTACTTTGTATAGGGGTATACAATGTATATATGTTGCTACTTCATATAGTGGTGCACAATGCATATCTGTCGTTACTTTATGTAGGGGTACCAACTGCATATATGTTGTTACTTTATATATTGATGCATAATGCATATGTTGCTACTTCATATAGTGGTGCACAATGCATATCTGCCGTTACTTTATGTAGGGGTACCAACTGCATATATGTTGTTACTTTATATATTGATGCATAATGCATATGTGCTGTTACTTTATATAGGGGTGCAGACTGCATATACATTGTTACTTTTTATAGGGGTATGGACTGCATATGTGCTGTTACTTTATAAAGGGGTGCACAATGCTTATGTGCTGTTACTTTATATAATGGTGCAGAATGCATATGTGCTGTTCCTTTATATAGGGGTGCAGACTGCATGTATGTTGTTCCTTTATATAGGTTCATAGGTATGTACTAGGCTAATGGCCCTGGAGCCTTTACAGGCCTAGCCCATAGGATTACCCTGGCATCATGCCACCCGGCCTTAGTTCCTAGTGCCGCTGTTGAGTAGAGCCACTGGAATGATCCCCGGGATGAATTTTCTATTTCCCATCCACTCATCAAGATTTCTCTTGAAGAGGGCCAGTGAGATGCTCTGCTTGACATGTATGGGAATTCTACTCCATAGCATGGGCAGTCTCTGGGTTATGAACCTGTCCTTCCAGCATGTTCTGTTGATTGTGGTAATGAGGTTGAGGTCTCTGGAGTGTGTGGTGCAGAGGGATTAGGATTTCTTTAGATGTAGCATTTCTAACAGAGCTGGGTCAGACATGGCTTTGTAAGTCAAGCAGAGATTGCCTCTAAGTAGACGATATGAGACAGAGAATGGTTGGAGTTTTTTGAGTCTGTCCATATAGGACAAGTGTTTATGGCCTAGGATCCTCTTTGTGAGGTACTTTTGTGGGATCTCCAATTGTTGCAGGTGCCTAGTGAGGTACATGGCAAATGGGGCATTGTACTCGATGATTGACCCAATGAGAGAAGACTAGAGGGAGACAATGGCCTCTTTCTTCCTGGATGCAAAACCCTTAGTAATGAGATGTGCTGCATAGAATGACATTCTGACCACAGTAGCAATGTGGTGGCCAAAAGGAGGTTGCTGTCAACCTGTGTTCCCAGATCTCTTATAACACCTTCTGTGTTCAGTGGACTACCATCAATGTGATAATTCAAAGGAACTGGATTTTTCCCAAGGGGGATGACGACACATTTTTTGGCATTTAGCTTAAGGCCATAGTTCTGACACCAGTCATTGGTGTCACTGAGGCCTTTCTGTATTTATTATTAACATCACTTGGGAAGTTAATAATAGCTCCTAACTTGCAATTGTCTGCAAACTTTGTCAGCCAGAGTCCCTTCGTGTTGGCGAAGATACCAAACAGGAGAGGACCCAGGACCAAACCCTGTGGGACTCCACTCCTGACTGGTCGGCAGTCTGACTTAGAGTCAGCTACTTTCACACTGAGGGTTCTGTCTGTGAGCCAGTTTGCAACCCACCTAGTGATATAGGAGTTGATGCCTAGCTTAGTGAGTTTTTCTATGATTCCTGAGTGGGGAATGGTATCAAAGGCCTTGGCCAGATCAAGGTAGGCTGTATGAACCACCTTGCCTTCATCCACAGCTCTGGTGACTGATTCAAAGAAGTTGACCAAGTTGAGCAGGCATGATCTACCCTTCACAAAACCAAACTGTGTAGGATCTAGAGTTTGGAGATTCCCTGTATCCTTGTTTATTAGATTCATGATGATGTGTTCCATAGCTTTGCATATCAGACTCATCAGGCTAATGGAGCAATAGTTCCCAGTGTCTGTAGTTGTTCCTCCTTTGTGGAGAGGGATGACTATAGCAGTGCACCATTCAGTAGGGGCAAAGCCTGAGGTGAGGCTGTGATTGAACAGGGCACACAGGTGAGGTGCAAGTTCACTCTATAATTCATGTAAAACACAGACAGGGATATTGTCAGGCTCTATAGAAGCTGTATTCTTGGCCTCAGACAGTGCTCTTTTAACCTGTGCAGCAGTAATACCGGCTGCCTGGCAATCTACTGGTATTGTGATTGGTCCTTTGGGGGGGGAGTAAAGTTAGCACTGAATCTGTCAGTCAGTATATTGGCAATATCTGTTGGCAGAATAGGAGGTACCATTATGCAGTAGCTCAGAGCAAATCTGGGTATTTCCGTGGAGATTCTTTACATAACTATAGAAGGCATTGCAGTTGTGTTTACTATCTGCTGCAATTCTGTTTTCATAGCTAGCTTTAGAGGATTTGATGAGGGATCTCAACCTTTTGTTGAGGCTGATAAGGGTTTTTCCAGTCTCGGTACTTCACCTTGTTCTGCATCGGTTTCCTCCTTCTGTTGTAGAGTTTGTTTATGGCAGGGGACCACCAGATTGGCTTCCTTTTTTTGAGGAGAGTGTCTTGGTTGTATTGGGTATGGCGAGATCCATGCATTTGTTTACGTCTTTGTACTGTGCATTGTGTGTATGATTCGGCAGTCATGCAACTTTTCGCCATTTGCATGGGTGCCGTGAAGTTAGCCACCTCTGTTTTTAGGAGCCCAAAGTTAGCTTTGGAGAAGTTTTTCATGGTGGTTACCTTTGGGGGGGGGGGCTGGATTTCCAAGGTGATTAGTTTGTGTTCAGATCTAACCAGGGAGGAGTTGACTATAGGTGTAGTGCAATGATCGCCCATGTTCGTAATGACCAGGTCAAGGATGTTGCTACCTCTAGTGGGGGTAACAATGAGCTGGTCGAGGGCATTTGAATTAATGAATTTCTGGTAACATTGGGCAAGTGTATTGGTACATGAGTAGTTTTTCCAGTTAATAGTGGCCCAGTATGAGAGTGTCAGGTTGGACCCTAATATTCTCCAATGTGCTTAGGAACATAGAGTGTGAGT
This sequence comes from Protopterus annectens, assembly GCF_019279795.1. NCBI lineage: Eukaryota > Metazoa > Chordata > Ceratodontiformes > Protopteridae > Protopterus > Protopterus annectens. The sequence continues at coordinate 779,034,863 of NC_056749.1, read as the reverse complement.
CTTGTTGGGGACCTATAGCAGGCTACGACCTGAATCGCTGTCTTACCCAATGTTAGCTGCACCTGAAGTATCTCTGATGCATTATGTTGGGCTTCCAGTCTGGAGATGTGTGCATCCTTTATGAATATGGAAATACCACTACCTTTGGAGCTTCGGTCCAAGTTCTGGGGTCGAAAGGTGTGGAATGAGTAATAGCCTGATAGTGCTGGGGTGATTTCTGCTGCCTTGAACCAGGTCTCTGTTACAGCACAAATGTCAATATTTTCCATTTTAAGGAGTGCTTTGAGTAAGTGCATTTTGACATTTAGACTTCTAGCGTTGAGCAGCATAACTTTCAGATTGCATTTGTTTGTAGCTGTTATGGTGGTAATTTGGTCTTTGGAACACCACC